>NW_027447477.1:0-30589 GCF_038048845.1 Mixophyes fleayi | reverse complement strand
TATCATAAATCAAATCATGAATCATGAATCAAGATTGATGACGCGAATCATGAATCATGAATTGAATCATGAATCTTGAATCATGAATCATGAATTGAATCATGAATCATGAATCATGAATTGAATCATGAATCATGAATCGAATCATGAATCATGAATTGAATCATGAAATAAATCATGAATTGAATCATGAATCATGAATTGAATCATGAATCATGAATTAAATCATGAATCAAGAATCATAAATCGAATCATGAATCATGAAATGAATCAGGAATCGAATAATGATTTGAATCATGAATCATGAATTGAATTATGAATCTTGAATCATGAATCATGAATTGAATCATGAATCATGAATCGAATCATGAATCATGAATCATGAATTGAATAATGAATCATGAATCATGAATTAAATCATGAATCTTGAATCATGAATCATGGATTGAATCATGAATCATGAATTAAATCATGAATCATGAATCAAATCATAAATCATGTACCAAGAATCATAAATCGAATCATGAATTATGAATTGAATCATGAATCATAATCATGAATCATGAATCGAATCATGAATCATGAATTGAATCATGAATTGAATCATGAATCATGAATTGAATCATGAATCATGAATCATGAATTGAATCATGAATCATGAATCATAAATTCAATCATGAATTGAATCATAAATCATGAATTAAATCATGAATCATGAATTGAATCTTGAATCATGAATCATGAATCGAATCATGAATCAAGAATCATGAATTGAATCATGAATCATGAATTGAATCTTGAATCATGAATCATGAATCATGAATCGAATCATGAATCATGAATCAAACCATGAATCTTGAATTGAATCATGAATTGAATCATTAATCATGAATCATGAATTGAATTTTGAATCATGAATCATGAATCATGAATTGAATTATGAATCGAATCATGAATCATGAAATGAATCATGAATCATGAATCATGAATCATGAATTGAATCATGAATCATAATTTGAATCATGAATCATGAATTGAATCATGAATTGAATCACGAATCGAATCATGAAATGAATCATGAATCATGAATCATGAATTGAATCATGAATCATGAATCATGAATCCTAAATTGATTCATAAATCATAAATTGAATCATGAATTGAATCATGAATCCTAAATTGATTCATGAATCATGAATTGAATCATTAATCATGAAATAAATCATGAATCATGAATCATGAATAAATCATAAATCATGAATCATGAATCATAAATTGATTCATGAATCATGAATTGAATCATGAATTGAATCATGAATCATTAATCATGAAATAAATCATGAATCATGAATTAAATCATAAATCATGATTGAATCATGAATCATGAATTGAATAATGAACCATGAATTGAATCATGAATCATAAAGCTTGAATTGAATTATGAATCATGAATTGAATCATGAATCATGAATCAAGATTCATGAATCGAATCATGAATCATGAATTGAATTATGAATCTTGAATCATGAATCATGAATTGAATCATGAATCATGAATCGAATCATGAATCATGAATCATGAATTGAATAATGAATCATGAATCATGAATTAAAAAATGAATCTTGAATCATGAATCATGGATTGAATCATGAATCATGAATCGAATCATGAATCATGAATCATGAATCTTGAATTGAATCATGAATCATGAATTGAATCATGAATCATGAATCGAATCATGAATCATGAATTGAATCATGAATCATGAATCGAATCATGAATCATGAATTGAATCATGAAATGAATCATTAATCATGAATTGAATCATGAATTGAATCATGAATTGAATCATTAATCATGAATCATGAATTGAATCATGAATCATGAATCATGAATTGAATCATGAATCAAGAATCATAAATCGAATCATGAATCATGAAATGAATCAGGAATCAAATAATGAATTGAATCATGAATCATGAACTGAATCAGGAATCATGAATTGAATCATCAATCATGAATCATGAATCGAATCATGAATCATAAATCATGAATCATGAATTGAACCATGAATCAAATCATGAATCATGAATTGAATCATGAATCATGAATTGAACCATGAATAATGAATCGAATCATGAATCATGAATTGAATCATGAATTAAATCATGAATCATGAATCGAATCATAAATCATGAATCATGAATCATGAATTGAATCATGAATCATTAATCATGAATCGAATCATAAATCATGAATTCAATCATAAATCATGAAGCTTGAATTGAATCATGAATCATTAATTGAATCATGAATCATGAATCAAGATTCATGAATCGAATCATGAATCATGAATTGAATTATAAATCATGAATCGAATCATGATCATGAATCATGAATCATGAATTGAATCATGAACCATGAATTGAATCATAAATCATGAAGCTTGAATTGAATCATGAATCATGAATCGAATCATGAATCATGAATCAAGATTCATGAATCGAATCATGAATCATGAATTGAATCATGAATCATGAATCGAATCATGAATCATGAATCATGAATCATGAATCATGAATTGAATAATGAATAATGAATCATGAATTAAATCATGAATCTTGAATCATGAATCATGGATTGAATCATGAATCATGAATCGAATCCTGAATCATGAATCATGAATCATGAATTGAATCATGAATCATGAATCATGAATTAAATCATGAATCATGAATCGAATAATGAATCATGAATTGAATCATGAATTGAATCATGAATCATGAATCGAATCATGAATCATGAATTGAATCATGAATCATGAATTGAATCATGAAATGAATCATGAATCATGAATTGAATCATGAATTTAATCATGAAATGAATCATTAATCATGAATCATGAATTGAATCATGAATCATGAATCATGAATTGAATCATGAATTAAAGAATCATAAATCGAATCATGAATCATGAAATGAATCAGGAATCATGAACTGAATCATGAATCATGAATTGAATCATCAATCATGAATCATGAATAATGAATTGAATCATGAATCATGAATTATGAATTGAATCTTGAATCATAAATCATGAATCGAATCATGAATCATGAATCAAGAATCATGAATCGAATCATGAATCATGAATTATGAATTGAATCTTGAATCATAAATCATGAATCGAATCATGAATCATGAATCAAGAATCATGAATCGAATCATGAATCATGAATTATGAATTGAATCATGAATCATGAATCATGAATTGAATCATGAATCGAATCATGAATCATGAATTGAATCATGAATCATGAATCATGAATCATGAATTGAATCATGAATCATGAATCATGAATTGAATCATGAATCATGATCATGAATCATGAATCGAATCATGAATCATGAATCAAGATTCATGAATCAAATCATGAATCATGAATTAAATCATGAATCTTGAATCATGAATCATGAATCGAATCATGAATTATGAATCAAGAATCATGAATTGAACCATGAATCATGAATCAAATCATGAATCATGAATTGAATCATAAATTAAATCATGAATAATGAATCGAATCATGAATCATGACATGAATCATGAATTAAATCATGAATCGAATCATAAATCATGAATCAAGAATCATGAATCGAATCATGAATTATGAATTGAATCAAGAATCATGAATCGAATCATGAATCATGATTTGAATCTTGAATCATGAATCATGAATCATGAATCATCAATTGAATCATGAATTAAATCATGAATTGAATCATGAATCATTAATCATGAATTGAATCATGAATCATGAATCATGAATCATGAATCATGAATTGAATCATGAATCATGAATCGAATCTTGAATCATGAATCATGAACCATGAATCATGAATTGAATCATGAATTGAATCATGAATTGAATCATGAATCATTAATCATGAATTGAATCATGAATCATGAATCATGAATCATTAATCATGAATTGAATCATGAATCATGAATCATGAATCATGAATTGAATCATGAATCATGAATCATGAATTGAATCA
Organism: Mixophyes fleayi; assembly: GCF_038048845.1. Classification (NCBI taxonomy): domain Eukaryota; kingdom Metazoa; phylum Chordata; class Amphibia; order Anura; family Limnodynastidae; genus Mixophyes; species Mixophyes fleayi. The sequence continues at coordinate 26,530 of NW_027447477.1, read as the reverse complement.
TGATTCATGAATCATGAATTAAATTATGAATCATGTATTGAATTATGAATCTTGAATTGAATCATGAATTGAATCATGAATCATGAATCATGAATCATAAATTCAATCATGAATTGAATCATAAATCATGAATTAAATCATGAATCATGAATTGAATCTTGAATCATGAATCATGAATCGAATCATGAATCTTGAATCATGAATTGAATCATGAATCATGAATTGAATCTTGAATCATGAATCATGAATCATGAATCGAATCATGAATCATGAATCAAACCATGAATCTTGAATTGAATCATGAATTGAATCATTAATCATGAATCATGAATTGAATTTTGAATCATGAATCATAAATCATGAATTGAATTATGAATCAAATCATGAATCATGAAATGAATCATGAATCATGAATCATGAATCATGAATTGAATCATTAATCATGAATCATGAATTGAATTATGAATCGAATCATGAATCATGAAATGAATCATGAATCATGAATCATGAATTGAATTATGAATCTTGAATCATGAATCATGAATTGAATCATGAATCATGAATCGAATCATGAATCATGAATCATGAATTGAATAATGAATCATGAATCATGAATTAAAAAATGAATCTTGAATCATGAATCATGGATTGAATCATGAATCATGAATCGAATCATGAATCATGAATCATGAATCATGAATTGAATCATGAATCATGAATTGAATCATGAATCATGAATCGAATCATGAATCATGAATTGAATCATGAATTGAATCATGAATCATGAATCGAATCATGAATCATGAATTGAATCATGAAATGAATCATGAATCATGAATTGAATCATGAATTGAATCATGAATTGAATCATTAATCATGAATCATGAATTGAATCATGAATCATGAATCATGAATTGAATCATGAATCAAGAATCATAAATCGAATCATGAATCATGAAATGAATCAGGAATCAAATAATGAATTGAATCATGAATCATGAACTGAATCAGGAATCATGAATTGAATCATCAATCATGAATCATGAATAATGAATTGAATCATGAATCATGAATTATGAATTGAATATTGAATCATAAATCATGAATCGAATCATGAATCATGAATCAAGAATCATTAATCGAATCATGAATCATGAATTGAATCATGAATCATGAATCATGAATTGAATCATGAATCGAATCATGAATCATAAATTGAATCATGAATCATGAATCGAATCATGAATCATAAATCATGAATCATGAATTGAACCATGAATCAAATCATGAATCATGAATTGAATCATGAATCATGAATTGAACCATGAATAATGAATCGAATCATGAATCATGAATTGAATCATGAATTAAATCATGAATCATGAATCGAATCATAAATCATGAATCATGAATCATGAATTGAATCATGAATCATTAATCATGAATCGAATCATAAATCATGAATTCAATCATAAATCATGAAGCTTGAATTGAATCATGAATCATTAATCGAATCATGAATCATGAATCAAGATTCATGAATCGAATCATGAATCATGAATTGAATTATAAATCATGAATCGAATCATGAATCATGAATCATGAATCATGAATTGAATCATGAACCATGAATTGAATCATAAATCATGAAGCTTGAATTGAATCATGAATCATGAATCGAATCATGAATCATGAATCAAGATTCATGAATCGAATCATGAATCATGAATTGAATCATGAATCATGAATCGAATCATGAATCATGAATCATGAATCATGAATCATGAATTGAATAATGAATAATGAATCATGAATTAAATCATGAATCTTGAATCATGAATCATGGATTGAATCATGAATCATGAATCGAATCCTGAATCATGAATCATGAATCATGAATTGAATCATGAATCATGAATCATGAATTAAATCATGAATCATGAATCGAATAATGAATCATGAATTGAATCATGAATTGAATCATGAATCATGAATCGAATCATGAATCATGAATTGAATCATGAATCATGAATTGAATCATGAAATGAATCATGAATCATGAATCATGAATCATGAATTGAATCATGAATCATGAATCATGAATCCTAAATTGATTCATAAATCATAAATTGAATCATGAATTGAATCATGAATCCTAAATTGATTCATGAATCATGAATTGAATCATTAATCATGAAATAAATCATGAATCATGAATCATGAATTAAATCATAAATCATGAATCATGAATCATAAATTGATTCATGAATCATGAATTGAATCATGAATTGAATCATGAATCATTAATCATGAAATAAATCATGAATCATGAATTAAATCATAAATCATGATTGAATCATGAATCATGAATCATGAATTGAATAATGAACCATGAATTGAATCATGAATCATAAAGCTTGAATTGAATTATGAATCATGAATTGAATCATGAATCATGAATCAAGATTCATGAATCGAATCATGAATCATGAATTGAATTATGAATCTTGAATCATGAATCATGAATTGAATCATGAATCATGAATCGAATCATGAATCATGAATCATGAATTGAATAATGAATCATGAATCATGAATTAAAAAATGAATCTTGAATCATGAATCATGGATTGAATCATGAATCATGAATCGAATCATGAATCATGAATCATGAATCATGAATTGAATCATGAATCATGAATTGAATCATGAATCATGAATCGAATCATGAATCATGAATTGAATCATGAATTGAATCATGAATCATGAATCGAATCATGAATCATGAATTGAATCATGAAATGAATCATGAATCATGAATTGAATCATGAATTGAATCATGAATTGAATCATTAATCATGAATCATGAATTGAATCATGAATCATGAATCATGAATTGAATCATGAATCAAGAATCATAAATCGAATCATGAATAATGAAATGAATCAGGAATCAAATAATGAATTGAATCATGAATCATGAACTGAATCAGGAATCATGAATTGAATCATCAATCATGAATCATGAATAATGAATTGAATCATGAATCATGAATTATGAATTGAATATTGAATCATAAATCATGAATCGAATCATGAATCATGAATCAAGAATCATTAATCGAATCATGAATCATGAATTGAATCATGAATCATGAATCATGAATTGAATCATGAATCGAATCATGAATCATAAATTGAATCATGAATCATGAATCATGAATCGAATCATGAATCATAAATCATGAATCATGAATTGAACCATGAATCAAATCATGAATCATGAATTGAATCATGAATCATGAATTGAACCATGAATAATGAATCGAATCATGAATCATGAATTGAATCATGAATTAAATCATGAATCATGAATCGAATCATAAATCATGAATCATGAATCATGAATTGAATCATGAATCATTAATCATGAATCGAATCATAAATCATGAATTCAATCATAAATCATGAAGCTTGAATTGAATCATGAATCATTAATCGAATCATGAATCATGAATCAAGATTCATGAATCGAATCATGAATCATGAATTGAATTATAAATCATGAATCGAATCATGAATCATGAATCATGAATCATGAATTGAATCATGAACCATGAATTGAATCATAAATCATGAAGCTTGAATTGAATCATGAATCATGAATCGAATCATGAATCATGAATCAAGATTCATGAATCGAATCATGAATCATGAATTGAATCATGAATCATGAATCGAATCATGAATCATGAATCATGAATCATGAATCATGAATTGAATAATGAATAATGAATCATGAATTAAATCATGAATCTTGAATCATGAATCATGAATCGAATCCTGAATCATGAATCATGAATCATGAATTGAATCATGAATCATGAATCATGAATTAAATCATGAATCATGAATCGAATAATGAATCATGAATTGAATCATGAATTGAATCATGAATCATGAATCGAATCATGAATCATGAATTGAATCATGAATCATGAATTGAATCATGAAATGAATCATGAATCATGAATTGAATCATGAATTTAATCATGAAATGAATCATTAATCATGAATCATGAATTGAATCATGAATCATGAATCATGAATTGAATCATGAATTAAAGAATCATAAATCGAATCATGAATCATGAAATGAATCAGGAATCATGAACTGAATCATGAATCATGAATTGAATCATCAATCATGAATCATGAATAATGAATTGAATCATGAATCATGAATTATGAATTGAATCTTGAATCATAAATCATGAATCGAATCATGAATCATGAATCAAGAATCATGAATCGAATCATGAATCATGAATTATGAATTGAATCTTGAATCATAAATCATGAATCGAATCATGAATCATGAATCAAGAATCATGAATCGAATCATGAATCATGAATTATGAATTGAATCATGAATCATGAATCATGAATTGAATCATGAATCGAATCATGAATCATGAATTGAATCATGAATCATGAATCATGAATCATGAATTGAATCATGAATCATGAATCATGAATTGAATCATGAATCATGAATCATGAATCATGAATTGAATCATGAATCATGAATCATGAATTGAATCATGAATCATGAATCATGAATCATGAATCGAATCATGAATCATGAATCAAGATTCATGAATCAAATCATGAATCATGAATTAAATCATGAATCTTGAATCATGAATCATGAATCATGAATCGAATCATGAATTATGAATCAAGAATCATGAATTGAACCATGAATCATGAATCAAATCATGAATCATGAATTGAATCATAAATTAAATCATGAATAATGAATCGAATCATGAATCATGACATGAATCATGAATTAAATCATGAATCGAATCATAAATCATGAATCAAGAATCATGAATCGAATCATGAATTATGAATTGAATCAAGAATCATGAATCGAATCATGAATCATGATTTGAATCTTGAATCATGAATCGAATCTTGAATCATGAATCATGAACCATGAATCATGAATTGAATCATGAATTGAATCATCAATTGAATCATGAATTAAATCATGAATTGAATCATGAATCATTAATCATGAATTGAATCATGAATCATGAATCATGAATCATGAATCATGAATTGAATCATGAATCATGAATCGAATCTTGAATCATGAATCATGAACCATGAATCATGAATTGAATCATGAATTGAATCATGAATTGAATCATGAATCATTAATCATGAATTGAATCATGAATCATGAATCATGAATCATTAATCATGAATTGAATCATGAATCATGAATCATGAATTGAATCATGAATCATGAATCATGAATTGAATCATGATTCATGAATCATGAATTAAATTATGAATCATGTATTGAATTATGAATCTTGAATTGAATCATGAATTGAATTATTAATCATGAATCATGAATTGAATTATGAATTGAATCATGAATCATGAATTGAATCATGAATCATGAATTGAATCATGAATCGTGAATTGAATCATGAATTGAATCATAATTTGAATCATGAATCATGAATCATGAATCGAATCTTAAATCATGAATCATGAATTGAATCATGAATCGAATCTTAAATCATGAATCATGAATTGAATCATGAATTGAATCAATAATCTTCAATTGAATCATGAATTGAATCATTATTCATGAATCATGAATCACGATTCATGAATCATGAATCATGAATCATGACTTGAATCATGAACCATGAATTGAATCATGAATCATGAAGCTTGAATTGAATCATGAATCATGAATCGAATCATGAATCATGAATAGAGATTCATGAATCGAATCATGAATCATGAATTGAATTATGAATCTTGAATCATGAATCATGAATTGAATCATGAATCATGAATCGAATCATGAATCATGAATCATGAATTGAATAATGAATAATGAATCATGAATTAAATCATGAATCTTGAATCATGAATCATGGATTGAATCATGAATCATGAATCGAATCATGAATCATGAATCATGAATCATGAATTGAATCATGAATCATGAATTGAATCATGAATTGAATCATGAATCATGAATCGAATCATGAATCATGAATTGAATCATGAATTGAATCATGAATCATGAATTGAATCATGAATTGAATCATGAATTGAATCATTAATCATGAATCATGAATTGAATCATGAATCATGAATCATGAATCGAATCATGAATCATGAAATGAATCAGGAATCGAATAATGAATTGAATCATGAATCATGAACTGAATCATGAATCATGAATTGAATCATCAATCATGAATCATGAATAATGAATTGAATCATGAATCATGAATTATGAATTGAATATTGAATCATAAATCATGAATCGAATCATGAATCATGAATCAAGAATCATGAATCGAATCATGAATCATGAATTGAATCATGAATCATGAATCTTGAATCATGAATCAAATCATGAATCATGAATTGAATCATGAATTGAATCATGAATAATGAATCAAATCATGAATCATGAATTGAATCATGAATTAAATCATGAATCATGAATCGAATCATTAATCATGAATCATGAATCATGAATTGAATCATGAATCATGAATCATGAATCGAATCGTAAATCATGAATTGAATCATGAATCATGAATCATGAATTGAATCATGAACCATGAATTGAATCATAAATCATGAAGCTTGAATTGAATCATGAATCATGAATCGAATCATGAATCATGAATCAAGATTCATGAATCGAATCATGAATCATGAATTGAATTATGAATTTTGAATCATGAATCTTGAATTGAATCATGAATCATGAATCGAATCATGAATCATGAATCATAAATCATGAATCATGAATTGAATAATGAATCATGAATCATGAATTAAATCATGAATCTTGAATCATGAATCATGGATTGAATCATGAATCATGAATCGAATCATGAATCATGAATCATGAATCATGAATCATGAATTGAATCATGAATCATGAATCATGAATTCAATCATGAATCATGAATCGAATAATGAATCATGAATTGAATCATGAATTGAATCATGAATCATGAATCGAATCATGAATCGAATCATGAAATGAATCATGAATCATGAATTGAAATATGAATTGAATCATGAAATGAATCATGAATCATGAATTGAATCATGAATTGAATCATGAAATGAATCATTAATCATGAATCATGAATTGAATCATGAATCATGAATCATGAATTGAATCATGAATTAAAGAATCATAAATCGAATCATGAATCATGAAATGAATCAGGAATCAAATAATGAATTGAATCATGAATCATGAACTGAATCATGAATCATTAATTATTAATTGAATCTTGAATCATAAATCATGAATCGAATCATGAATCATGAATCAAGAATCATGAATCGAATCATGAATCATCAATTATGAATTGAATCATGAATCATGAATCATGAATTATGAATTGAATCATGAATCATGAATCATGAATTGAATCATGAATCAAATCATGAATCATGAATTGAATCATGAATCATGAATCATGAATCATGAATTGAATCATGAATCATGAATCATGAATTGAATCATGAATCATGAATCATGAATTGAATCATGAATCATGAATCAAGATTCATGAATCAAATCATGAATCATGAATTAAATCATGAATCTTGAATCATGAATTATGAATCAAGAATCATGAATTGAACCTTGAATCATGAATCAAATCATGAATCATGAATTGAATCATAAATTGAATCATGAATAATGAATCGAATCATGAATCATGACATAAATCATGAATTAAATCATGAATCGAATCATAAATCATGAATCAAGAATCATGAATCGAATCATGAATCATGAATTAAATCATGAATCATGATTTGAATCTTGAATCATGAATCATGAATCATGAATCATCAATTGAATCATGAATTGAATCATGAATTGAATCATGAATCATTAATCATGAATTGAATCATGAATCATGAATCATGAATCATGAATTGAATCATGAATCATGAATCATGAATCATGAATTGAATCATGATTCATGAATCATGAATTGAATTATGAATCATGTATTGAATTATGAATCTTGAATTGAATCATGAATTGAATCATTAATCATGAATCATGAATTGAATCATGAATTTAATCATAAATCATGAATTGAATCATGAATCATGAATTGAATCATGAATCTTGAATTGAATCATGAATTGAATCATAATTTGAATCATGAATCATGAATCATGAATCGAATCTTGAATCATGAATCATGAATTGAATCATGAATTGAATCATGAATCTTCAATTGAATCATGAATTGAATCATTATTCATGAATCATGAATCACGATTCATGAATCATGAATCACGATTCATGAATCATGAATCATGAATCATGAATTGAATCATGAATCATGAATCATGGTTCATGAATCATGAATCATAAATCATGAATTGATTCATAATTTGAATCATGAATCATGGATCATGAATTGAATCATGAATCATGAATCATGAATCATGATTCATGAATCATGAATCATGAATCATGAATTGAATCATGAATCATGAATTGAATCATGAATCATGAATTGAATCATGAATCATGAATCATGAATCGAATCATGAATCATGAATCATGAATTGAATCATGAATCATGAATCATGAATTGAAACATGAATCATGAATCGTGAATTGAATTATGAATCAAGATTCATGAATCGAATCATGAATCATGAATTGAATAATGAATCATGAATCATGAATTGAATCATGAATTGAATCATGAATTGAATCATGAATCATGAATCATGAATCATGAATCGAATCATGAATCAAAAATCATGAATCGAATCATGAATCATTAATTGAATCATGAATCATGAATCATGAATCATGAATTGAATAATGAATCGAATCATGAATCATAAATTGAATCATGAATCATGAATCATGAATCTTGAATTGAATCATAATTCATGAATCATGAATTAAATCATGAATCATGAATCATGAATCGAATCATGAATCATGAATCAAGATTCATGAATCAAATCATGAATCATGAATTAAATCATGAATCTTGAATCATGAATCATGAATCATGAATCGAATCATGAATCATGAATCATGAATTGAACCATGAATCATGAATCATGAATTGAACCATGAATCATGAATCAAATCATGAATCATGAATTGAATCATGAATCATGAATTGAACCATGAATCATGAATCAAATCATGAATCATGAATTGAATCATGAATTGAATCATGAATAATGAATCGAATCATGAATCATGAATTGAATCATGAATTAAATCATGAATCATGAATCGAATCATTAATCATGAATCATGAATCATGAATTGAATCATGAATCATGAATCATGAATCGAATCGTAAATCATGAATTGAATCATGAATCATGAATCATGAATTGAATCATGAACCATGAATTGAATCATAAATCATGAAGCTTGAATTGAATCATGAATCATGAATCGAATCATGAATCATGAATCAAGATTCATGAATCGAATCATGAATCATGAATTGAATTATGAATCTTGAATCATGAATCATGAATTGAATCATGAATCATGAATCGAATCATGAATCATGAATCATAAATCATGAATCATGAATTGAATAATGAATCATGAATCATGAATTAAATCATGAATCTTGAATCATGAATCATGGATTGAATCATGAATCATGAATCGAATCATGAATAATGAATCATGAATCATGAATTGAATCATGAATCATGAATCATGAATTGAATCATGAATCATGAATCGAATAATGAATCATGAATTCAATCATGAATTGAATCATGAGTCATGAATCGAATCATGAATCGAATCATGAATCATGAATCGAATCATGAATCATGAATTGAATCATGAAATGAATCATGAATCATGAATTGAATCATGAATTGAATCATGAAATGAATCATTAATCATGAATCATGAATTGAATCATGAATCATGAATCATGAATTGAATCATGAATTAAAGAATCATAAATCGAATCATGAATCATGAAATGAATCAGGAATCAAATAATGAATTGAATCATGAATCATGAACTGAATCATGAATCATGAATTATGAATTGAATCTTGAATCATAAATCATGAATCAAATCATGAATCATGAATCAAGAATCATGAATCGAATCATGAATCATGAATTATGAATTGAATCATGAATCATGAATCATGAATTATGAATTGAATCATGAATCATGAATCATGAATTGAATCATGAATCAAATCATGAATCATGAATTGAATCATGAATCATGAATCATGAATTGAATCATGAATCATGAATCATGAATTGAATCATGAATCATGAATCATGAATTGAATCATGAATCATGAATCATGAATTGAATCATGAATCATGAATCAAGATTCAAAAATCAAATCATGAATCATGAATTAAATCATGAATCTTGAATCATGAATTATGAATCAAGAATCATGAATTGAACCTTGAATCATGAATCAAATCATGAATCATGAATTGAATCATAAATTGAATCATGAATAATGAATCGAATCATGAATCATGACATGAATCATGAATTAAATCATGAATCGAATCATAAATCATGAATCAAGAATCATGAATCGAATCATGAATCATGAATTGAATCATGAATCATGATTTGAATCTTGAATCATGAATCATGAATCATGAATCATCAATTGAATCATGAATTGAATCATGAATTGAATCATGAATCATTAATCATGAATTGAATCATGAATCATGAATCATGAATCATGAATTGAATCATGAATCATGAATCATGAATCATGAATTGAATCATGATTCATGAATCATGAATTGAATTATGAATCATGTATTGAATTATGAATCTTGAATTGAATCATGAATTGAATCATTAATCATGAATCATGAATTGAATCATGAATTAAATCATAAATCATGAATTGAATCATGAATCATGAATTAAATCATGAATCTTGAATTGAATCATGAATTGAATCATAATTTGAATCATGAATCATGAATCATGAATCGAATCTTGAATCATGAATCATGAATTGAATCATGAATTGAATCATGAATCTTCAATTGAATCATGAATTGGATCATTATTCATGAATCATGAAACACGATTCATGAATCATGAATCATGAATCATGAATTGAATCATGAATCATGAATCATGAATCATGAATTGAATCATGAATCATGAATCATGAATCATGAATTGAATCATGAATCATGAATCATGAATCATGATTCATGAATCATGAATCATGAATTGAATCATGAATCATGAATTGAATCATGAATCATGAATCATGAATCGAATCATGAATCATGAATCATGAATTGAGTCATGAATCATGAATCATGAATTGAAACATGAATCATGAATCGTGAATTGAATCATGAATCAAGATTCATGAATCATGAATTGAATAATGAATCATGAATCATGAATTGAATCATGAATTGAATCATGAATTGAATCATGAATCATGAATCATGAATTGAACCATGAATCATGAATCGAATCATGAATCATGATTTGAATCACGAATCATGAATCATGAATTGAATCATGAATCATGAATCATGAATCAAGAATCATGAATCGAATCATGAATCATGAATTGAATCATGAATCATGAATCATGAATCATGAATTGAATCATGAATCATTAATCATGAATTAAATCATGAATCATGAATCATGAATTGAATCATAAATCATGAATCATGAATTGAATCATGAACCATGAATTGAATCATTAATTATGAAGCTTGAATTGAATCATGAATCATGAATCGAATCATGAATCATGAATCAAGATTCATGAATCGAATCATGAATCATGAATTTAATTATGAATCTTGAATCATGAATCATGAATCGAATCATGAATTAAAGAATCATAAATCGAATCATGAATCATGAAATGAATCAGGAATCATGAACTGAATCATGAATCATGAATTGAATCATCAATCATGAATCATGAATAATGAATTGAATCATGAATCATGAATTATGAATTGAATCTTGAATCATAAATCATGAATCGAATCATGAATCATGAATCAAGAATCATGAATCGAATCATCAATCATGAATTATGAATTGAATCTTGAATCATAAATCATGAATCGAATCATGAATCATGAATCAAGAATCATGAATCGAATCATGAATCATGAATTATGAATTGAATCATGAATCATGAATCATGAATTGAATCATGAATCGAATCATGAATCATGAATTGAATCATGAATCATGAATCATGAATCATGATTTGAATCATGAATCATGAATCATGAATTGAATCATGAATCATGAATCATGAATCATGAATCGAATCATGAATCATGAATAAAGATTCATGAATCAAATCATGAATCATGAATTAAATCATGAATCTTGAATCATGAATCATGAATCATGAATCGAATCATGAATTATGAATCAAGAATCATGAATTGAACCATGAATCATGAATCAAATCATGAATCATGAATTGAATCATAAATTAAATCATGAATAATGAATCGAATCATGAATCATGACATGAATCATGAATTAAATCATGAATCGAATCATAAATCATGAATCAAGAATCATGAATCGAATCATGAATTATGAATTGAATCAAGAATCATGAATCGAATCATGAATCATAATTTGAATCATGAATCATGAATCATGAATCATGAATTGAATCATGAATCATGAATCGAATCTTGAATCATGAATCATGAACCATGAATCATGAATTGAATCATGAATTGAATCATGAATTGAATCATGAATCATGAATTGAATAATGAATCATGAATCATGAATTGAATCATGAATTGAATCATGAATTGAATCATGAATCATGAATCATGAATTGAACCATGAATCATGAATCGAATCATGAATCATGATTTGAATCACGAATCATGAATCATGAATTGAATCATGAATCATGAATCATGAATCGAATCATGAATCATGAATCAAGAATCATGAATCGAATCATGAATCATGAATTGAATCATGAATCATGAATCATGAATCATGAATTGAATCATGAATCATTAATCATAAATTAAATCATGAATCATGAATCATGAATTGAATCATAAATCATGAATCATGAATTGAATCATGAACCATGAATTGAATCATTAATTATGAAGCTTGAATTGAATCATGAATCATGAATCGAATCATGAATCATGAATCAAGATTCATGAATCGAATCATGAATCATGAATTTAATTATGAATCTTGAATCATGAATCATGAATCGAATCATGAATTAAAGAATCATAAATCGAATCATGAATCATGAAATGAATCAGGAATCATGAACTGAATCATGATTCATGAATTGAATCATCAATCATGAATCATGAATAATGAATTGAATCATGAATCATGAATTATGAATTGAATCTTGAATCATAAATCATGAATCGAATCATGAATCATGAATCAAGAATCATGAATCGAATCATCAATCATGAATTATGAATTGAATCTTGAATCATAAATCATGAATCGAATCATGAATCATGAATCAAGAATCATGAATCGAATCATGAATCATGAATTATGAATTGAATCATGAATCATGAATCATGAATTGAATCATGAATCGAATCATGAATCATGAATTGAATCATGAATCATGAATCATGAATCTTGATTTGAATCATGAATCATGAATCATTAATTGAATCATGAATCATGAATCGAATAATGAATCATGAATCAAGATTCATGAATCAAATCATGAATCATGAATTAAATCATGAATCTTGAATCATGAATCATGAATCATGAATCGAATCATGAATTATGAATCAAGAATCATGAATTGAACAATGAATCATGAATCAAATCATGAATCATGAATTGAATCATAAATTAAATCATAAATAATGAATCGAATCATGAATCATGACATGAATCATGAATTAAATCATGAATCGAATCATAAATCATGAATCAAGAATCATGAATCGAATCATGAATTATGAATTGAATCAAGAATCATGAATCGAATCATGAATCATGATTTGAATCATGAATCATGAATCATGAATCATGAATTGAATCATGAATCATGAATCGAATCTTGAATCATGAATCATGAACCATGAATCATGAATTGAATCATGAATTGAATCATGAATTGAATCACGAATCATTAATCATGAATTGAATCATGAATCATGAATCATGAATCATGAATTGAATCATGAATCATGAATCATGAATTGAATCATGATTCATGAATCATGAATTGAATTATGAATCATGTATTGAATTATGAATCTTGAATTGAATCATGAATTGAATCATTAATCATGAATCATGAATTGAATCATGAATTGAATCATGAATCATGAATTGAATCATGAATCATGAATTGAATCATGAATCGTGAATTGAATCATGAATTGAATCATAAATCATGAATCATGAATTGAATCATGAACCATGAATTGAATCATTAATTATGAAGCTTGAATTGAATCATGAATCATGAATCAAATCATGAATCATGAATCAAGATTCATGAATCGAATCATGAATCATGAATTTAATTATGAATCTTGAATCATGAATCATGAATCGAATCATGAATTAAAGAATCATAAATCGAATCATGAATCATGAAATGAATCAGGAATCATGAACTGAATCATGAATCATGAATTGAATCATCAATCATGAATCATGAATAATGAATTGAATCATGAATCATGAATTATGAATTGAATCTTGAATCATAAATCATTAATCGAATCATGAATCATGAATCAAGAATCATGAATCGAATCATCAATCATGAATTATGAATTGAATCTTGAATCATAAATCATGAATTAAATCATGAATCATGAATCAAGAATCATGAATCGAATCCTGAATCATGAATTATGAATTGAATCATGAATCATGAATCATGAATTGAATCATGAATCGAATCATGAATCATGAATTGAATCATGAATCATGAATCATGAATCATGATTTGAATTATGAATCATGAATCATGAATTGAATCATGAATCGAATCATGAATCATGAATCAAGATTCATGAATCAAATCATGAATCATGAATTAAATCATGAATCTTGAATCATGAATCATGAATCATGAATCGAATCATGAATTATGAATCAAGAATCATGAATTGAACCATGAATCATGAATCAAATCATGAATCATGAATTGAATCATAAATTAAATCATGAATAATGAATCGAATCATGAATCATGACATGAATCATGAATTAAATCATGAATCGAATCATAAATCATGAATCAAGAATCATGAATCGAATCATGAATTATGAATTGAATCAAGAATCATGAATCGAATCATGAATCATGATTTGAATCATGAATCATGAATCATGAATCATGAATTGAATCATGAATCATGAATCGAATCTTGAATCATGAATCATGAACCATGAATCATGAATTGAATCATGAATTGAATCATGAATTGAATCATGAATCATGAATTGAATAATGAATCATGAATCATGAATTGAATCATGAATCATGAATTGAATAATGAATCATGAATCATGAATTGAACCATGAATCATGAATCATGATTTGAATCACGAATCATGAATCATGAATTGAATCATGAATCATGAATCATGAATCGAATAATAAATCATGAATCAAGAATCATGAATCGAATCATGAATCATGAATTAAATCATGAATCATGAATCATGAATCATGAATTGAATCATGAATCATTAATCATGAATTAAATCATGAATCATGAATCATGAATTGAATCATAGATCATGAATCATGAATTGAATCATGAACCATGAATTGAATCATTAATTATGAAGCTTGAATTGAATCATGAATCATGAATCGAATCATGAATCATGAATCAAGATTCATGAATCGAATCATGAATCATGAATTTAATTATGAATCTTGAATCATGAATCATGAATCGAATCATGAATTAAAGAATCATAAATCGAATCATGAATCATGAAATGAATCAGGAATCATGAACTGAATCATGAATCATGAATTGAATCATCAATCATGAATCATGAATAATGAATTGAATCATGAATTATGAATTGAATCTTGAATCATAAATCATGAATCGAATCATGAATCACGAATCAAGAATCATGAATCGAATCATCAATCATGAATTATGAATTGAATCTTGAATCATAAATCATGAATCGAATCATGAATCATGAATCTAGAATCATGAATCGAATCATGAATCATGAATTATGAATTGAATCATGAATCATGAATCATGAATTGAATCATGAATCGAATCATGAATCATGAATTGAATCATGAATCATGAATCATGAATCTTGATTTGAATCATGAATCATGAATCATGAATTGAATCATGAATCATGAATCGAATAATGAATCATGAATCAAGATTCATGAATCAAATCATGAATCATGAATTAAATCATGAATCTTGAATCATGAATCATGAATCATGAATTAAATCATGAATAATGAATCAAGAATCATGAATTGAACCATGAATCATGAATCAAATCATGAATCATGAATTGAATCATAAATTAAATCATGAATAATGAATCGAATCATGAATCATGACATGAATCATGAATTAAATCATGAATCGAATCATAAATCATGAATCAAGAATCATGAATCGAATCATGAATTATGAATTGAATCAAGAATCATGAATCGAATCATGAATCATGATTTGAATCATGAATCATGAATCATGAATCATGAATTGAATCATGAATCATGAATCGAATCTTGAATCATGAATTATGAACCATGAATCATGAATTGAATCATGGATTGAATCATGAATTGAATCATGAATCATTAATCATGAATTGAATCATGAATCATGAATCATGAATCATGAATTGAATCATGATTCATGAATCATGAATTGAATTATGAATCATGTATTGAATTATGAATCTTGAATTGAATCATGAATTGAATCATTAATCATGAATCATGAATTGAATCATGAATTGAATCATGAATCATGAATTGAATCATGAATCATGAATTGAATCATGAATCGTGAATTGAATCATGAATTGAATCATAATTTGAATCATGAATCATGAATCATGAATCGAATCTTGAATCATGAATCATGAATTGAATCATGAATTGAATCAATAATCTTCAATTGAATCATGAATTGAATCATTATTCATGAATCATGAATCACGATTCATGAATCATGAATCATGAATCATGACTTGAATCATGAACCATGAATTGAATCATGAATCATGAAGCTTGAATTGAATCATGAATCATGAATCGAATCATGAATCATGAATCAAGATTCATGAATCGAATCATGAATCATGAATTGAATTATAAATCTTGAATCATGAATCATGAATTGAATCATGAATCATGAATCGAATCATGAATCATGAATCATGAATTGAATAATGAATCATGAATCATGAATTAAATCATGAATCTTGAATCATGAATCATGGATTGAATCATGAATCATGAATCGAATCATGAATCATGAATCATGAATCATGAATTGAATCATGAATCATGAATTGAATCATGAATTGAATCATGAATCATGAATCGAATCCTGAATCATGAATTGAATCATGAATTGAATCATGAATCATGAATTGAATCATGAATTGAATCATGAATTGAATCATTAATCATGAATCATGAATTGAATCATGAATCATGAATCATGAATTGAATCATGAATCAAGAATCATAAATCGAATCATGAATCATGAAATGAATCAGGAATCGAATAATGAATTGAATCATGAATCATGAACTGAATCATGAATCATTAATTGAATCATCAATCATGAATCATGAATAATGAATTGAATCATGAATCATGAATTATGAATTGAATATTGAATCATAAATCATGAATCGAATCATGAATCATGAATCATGAATCGAATCATGAATCATGAATTGAATCATGAATCATGAATCATGAATCATGAATTGAATAATGAATCGAATCATGAATCATAAATTGAATCATGAATCATGAATCATGAATCATGAATTGAATCATAATTCATGAATCATGAATTAAATCATGAATCATGAATCATGAATCGAATCATGAATCATGAATCAAGATTCATGAATCAAATCATGAATCATGAATTAAATCATGAATCTTGAATCATGAATCATGAATCATGAATCAAATCATGAATCATGAATCATGAATTGAACCATAAATCATGAATCATGAATTGAACCATGAATCATGAATCAAATCATGAATCATGAATTGAATCATGAATTATGAATTGAACCATGAATCATGAATCAAATCATGAATCATGAATTGAATCATGAATTGAATCATGAATAATGAATCGAATCATGAATCATGAATTGAATCATGAATTAAATCATGAATCATGAATCGAATCATTAATCATGAATCATGAATCATGAATTGAATCATGAATCATGAATCATGAATCGAATCATAAATCATGAATTGAATCATGAATCATGAATCATGAATTGAATCATGAACCATGAATTGAATCATAAATCATAAAGCTTGAATTGAATCATGAATCATGAATCGAATCATGAATCATGAATCAAGATTCATGAATCGAATCATGAATCATGATTTGAATTATGAATCTTGAATCATGAATCATGAATTGAATCATGAATCATGAATCGAATCATGAATCATGAATCATAAATCATGAATCATGAATTGAATAATGAATCATGACTCATGAATTAAATCATGAATCTTGAATTATGAATCATGGATTGAATCATGAATCATGAATCGAATCATGAATCATGAATCATGAATCATGAATTGAATCATGAATCATTAATCATGAATTCAATCATGAATCATGAATCGAATAATGAATCATGAATTGAATCATGAATTGAATCATGAATCATGAATCGAATCATGAATTGAATCATGAATTGAATCATAAATCATGAATTGAATCATGAATTGAATCATTAATTGAATCATGAATTGAATCATTAATCATGAATCATGAATTGAATCATGAATCATGAATCATGAATTGAATCATGAATCAAGAATCATAAATCGAATCATGAATCATGAAATGAATCAGGAATCGAATCATGAATTGAATCATGAATCATGAAATGAATCATGAATCATGAATTGAATCATCAATCATGAAGCATGAATCATGAATTGAATCATGAATCATGAATCATGAATAATGAATTGAATCATGAATCATGAATTATGAATTGAATCTTGAATCATAAATCATGAATCGAATCATAATTCATGAATCAAGAATCATTAATCGAATCATGAATCATGAATTATGAATTGAATCATGAATCATGAATCATGAATTGAATCATGAATCGAATCATGAATCATGAATTGAATCATGAATCATGAATCATGAATCATGAATTGAATCATGAATCATGAATCATGAATTGAATCATGAATCATGAATCATGAATCGAATCATGAATCATGAATCAAGATTCATGAATCAAATCATGAATCATGAATTAAATCATGAATCTTGAATCATGAATCATGAATCATGAATCGAATCATTAATTATGAATCAAGAATCATGAATTGAACCATGAATCATGAATCAAATCATGAATCATGAATTGAATCATAAATTGAATCATGAATAATGAATCGAATCATGAATCATGACATGAATCATGAATTAAATCATGAATCGAATCATAAATCATGAATCAAGAATCATGAATCGATTCATGAATCATGAATTGAATCATGAATCATGATTTGAATCTTGAATCATGAATCATGAATCATGAATCATGAATTGAATCATGAATTGAATCATGAATTGAATCATGAATCATTAATCATGAATTGAATCATGAATCATGAATCATGAATTGAATCATGAATCATGAATCATGAATCATGAATCATGAATCATGAATCATGAATCATGAATCATGAATCATGATTCATGAATCATGAATTGAATTATGAATCATGTATTGAATTATGAATCTTGAATTGAATCATGAATTGAATCATTAATCATGAATCATGAATTGAATCATGAATTAAATCATGAATCATGAATTGAATCATGAATCATGAATTGAATCATGAATATTGAATTGAATCATGAATTGAATCATAATTTGAATCATGAATCATGAATCATGAATCGAATCTTGAATCATGAATCATGAATTGAATCATGAATTGAATCATGAATCTTCAATTGAATCATGAATTAAATCATTATTCATGAATCCTGAATCACGATTCATGAATCATGAATCATGAATCATGAATTGAATCATGAATCAGGAATCATGGTTCATGAATCATGAATCATAAATCATGAATTGATTCATAATTTGAATCATGAATCATGGATCATGAATTGAATCATGAATCATGAATCATGAATCATGATTCATGAATCATGAATCATGAATCATGAATTGAATCATGAATCATGAATTGAATCATGAATCATGAATTGAATCATGAATCATGAATCATGAATCGAATCATGAATCATGAATCATGAATTGAATCATGAATCATGAATCATGAATTGAAACATGAATCATGAATCGTGAATTGAATCATGAATCAAGATTCATGAATCGAATCATGAATCATGAATTGAATAATAATTCATGAATCATGAATTGAATCATGAATTGAATCATGAATCATGAATCATGAATTGAACCATGAATCATGAATCGAATCATGAATCATGATTTGAATCACGAATCATGAATCATGAATTGAATCATGAATCATGAATCATGAATCGAATCATGAATCATGAATCAAGAATCATGAATCGAATCATGAATCATGAATTGAATCATGAATCATGAATCATGAATCATGAATTGAATCATGAATCATTAATCATGAATTAAATCATGAATAATGAATCATGAATTGAATCATAAATCATGAATCATGAATTGAATCATGAACCATGAATTGAATCATTAATTATGAAGCTTGAATTGAATCATGAATCATGAATCGAATCATGAATCATGAATCAAGATTCATGAATCGAATCATGAATCATGAATTTAATTATGAATCTTGAATCATGAATCATGAATCGAATCATGAATTAAAGAATCATAAATCGAATCATGAATCATGAAATGAATCAGGAATCATGAACTGAATCATGAATCATGAATTGAATCATCAATCATGAATCATGAATAATGAATTGAATCATGAATCATGAATTATGAATTGAATCTTGAATCATAAATCATGAATCGAATCATGAATCATGAATCAAGAATCATGAATCGAATCATCAATCATGAATTATGAATTGAATCTTGAATCATAAATCATGAATCGAATCATGAATCATGAATCAAGAATCATGAATCGAATCATGAATCATGAATTATGAATTGAATCATGAATCATGAATCATGAATTTAATCATGAATCGAATCATGAATCATGAATTGAATTATGAATCATGAATCAAGAATCATGATTTGAATCATGAATCATGAATCATGAATTGAATCATGAATCATGAATCATGAATCAGGAATCGAATCATGAATCATAAATCAAGATTCATGAATCAAATCATGAATCATGAATTAAATCATGAATCTTGAATCATGAATCATGAATCATGAATCGAATCATGAATTATGAATCAAGAATCATGAATTGAACCATGAATCATGAATCAAATCATGAATCATGAATTGAATCATAAATTAAATCATGAATAATGAATCGAATCATGAATCATGACATGAATCATGAATTAAATCATGAATCGAATCATAAATCATGAATCATGAATCATGAATCGAATCATGAATTATGAATTGAATCAAGAATCATGAATCGAATCATGAATAATGATTTGAATCATGAATCATGAATCATGAATCATGAATTGAATCATGAATCATGAATCGAATCTTGAATCATGAATCATGAACCATGAATCATGAATTGAATCATGAATTGAATCATGAATTGAATCATGAATCATTAATCATGAATTGAATCATGAATCATGAATCATGAATCATGAATTGAATCATGAATCATGAATCATGAATTGAATCATGATTCATGAATCATGAATTGAATTATGAATCATGTATTGAATTATGAATCTTGAATTGAATCATGAATTGAATCATTAATCATGAATCATGAATTGAATCATGAATTGAATCATGAATCATGAATTGAATCATGAATCATGATTTGAATCATGAATCGTGAATTGAATCATGAATTGAATCATAATTTGAATCATGAATCATGAATCATGAATCGAATCTTGAATCATGAATCATGAATTGAATCAATAATCTTCAATTGAATCATGAATTGAATCATTATTCATGAATCATGAATTACGATTCATGAATCATGAATCATGAATCATGACTTGAATCATGAACCATGAATTGAATCATGAATCATGAAGCTTGAATTGAATCATGAATCATGAATCGAATCATGAATCACGAATCAAGATTCATGAATCGAATCATGAATCATGAATTGAATTATGAATCTTGAATCATGAATCATGAATTGAATCATGAATCATGAATCGAATCATGAATCATGAATCATGAATTGAATAATGAATCATGAATCATGAATTAAATCATGAATCTTGAATCATGAATCATGGATTGAATCATGAATCATGAATCGAATCATGAATCATGAATCATGAATCATGAATTGAATCATGAATCATGAATTGAATCATGAATTGAATCATGAATCATGAATCGAATCCTGAATCATGAATTGAATCATGAATTGAATCATGAATCATGAATTGAATCATGACTTGAATCATGAACCATGAATTGAATCATGAATCATGAAGCTTGAATTGAATCATGAATCATGAATCGAATCATGAATCATGAATCAAGATTCATGAATCGAATCATGAATCATGAATTGAATTATGAATCTTGAATCATGAATCATGAATTGAATCATGAATCATGAATCGAATCATGAATCATGAATCATGAATTGAATAATGAATCATGAATCATGAATTAAATCATGAATCTTGAATCATGAATCATGGATTGAATCATGAATCATGAATCGAATCATGAATCATGAATCATGAATTGAATCATGAATCATGAATTGAATCATGAATTGAATCATGAATCATGAATCGAATCCTGAATCATGAATTGAATCATGAATTGAATCATGAATCATGAATTGAATCATGAATTGAATCATGAATTGAATCATTAATCATGAATCATGAATTGAATCATGAATCATGAATCATGAATTGAATCATGAATCAAGAATCATAAATCGAATCATGAATCATGAAATGAATCAGGAATCGAATAATGAATTGAATCATGAATCATGAACTGAATCATGAATCATGAATTGAATCATCAATCATGAATCATGAATAATGAATTGAATCATGAATCATGAATTATGAATTGAATATTGAATCATAAATCATGAATCGAATCATGAATCATGAATCAAGAATCATGAATCGAATCATGAATCATGAATTGAATCATGAATCATGAATCATGAATCATGAATTGAATAATGAATCGAATCATGAATCATAAATTGAATCATGAGTCATGAATCATGAATTGAATCATAATTCATGAATCATGAATTAAATCATGAATCATGAATCATGAATCGAATCATGAATCATGAATCAAGATTCATGAATCAAATCATGAATCATGAATTAAATCATGAATCTTGAATCATGAATCATGAATCATGAATCGAATCATGAATCATGAATCATGAATTGAACCATGAATCATGAATCATGAATTGAACCATGAATCATGAATCAAATCATGAATCATGAATTGAATCATGAATCATGAATTGAACCATGAATCATGAATCAAATCATGAATCATGAATTGAATCATGAATTGAATCATGAAATGAATCATTAATCATGAATCATGAATTGAATCATGAATCATGAATCATGAATTGAATCATGAATTAAAGAATCATAAATCGAATCATGAATCATGAAATGAATCAGGAATCAAATAATGAATTGAATCATGAACTGAATCATGAATCATGAATTGAATCATCAATCATGAATCATGAATAATGAATTGAATCATGAATCATGAATTATGAATTGAATCTTGAATCATAAATCATGAATCGAATCATGAATCATGAATCAAGAATCATGAATCGAATCATGAATCATGAATTATGAATTGAATCATGAATCATGAATCATGAATTGAATCATAAATCGAATCATGAATCATGAATTGAATCATGAATCATGAATCATGAATTGAATCATGAATCATGAATCATGAATTGAATCATGAATCATGAATCATGATCGAATCATGAATCATGAATCAAGATTCATGAATCAAATCATGAATCATGAATTAAATCATGAATCTTGAATCATGAATCATGAATCATGAATCGAATCATTAATTATGAATCAAGAATCATGAATTGAACCATGAATCATGAATCAAATCATGAATCATGAATTGAATCATAAATTGAATCATGAATAATGAATCGAATCATGAATCATGACATGAATCATGAATTAAATCATGAATCATGACATGAATCATGAATTAAATCATGAATCGAATCATAAATCATGAATCAAGAATCATGAATCATGAATTGAATCATGAATCATGATTTGAATCTTGAATCATGAATCATGAATCATGAATCATCAATTGAATCATGAATTGAATCATGAATTGAATCATGAATCATTAATCATGAATTGAATCATGAATCATGAATCATGAATCATGAATTGAATCATGAATCATGAATCATGAATCATGAATTGAATCATGATTCATGAATCATGAATTGAATTATGAATCATGTATTGAATTATGAATCTTGAATTGAATCATGAATTGAATCATTAATCATGAATCATGAATTGAATCATGAATTAAATCATGAATCATGAATTGAATCATGAATCATGAATTGAATCATGAATCTTGAATTGAATCATGAATTGAATCATAATTTGAATCATGAATCATGAATCATGAATCGAATCTTGAATCATGAATCATGAATTGAATCATGAATTGAATCATGAATCTTCAATTGAATCATGAATTAAATCATTATTCATGAATCATGAATCATGAATCATGAATTGAATCATGAATCAGGAATCATGGTTCATGAATCATGAATCATAAATCATGAATTGATTCATAATTTGAATCATGAATCATGGATCATGAATTGAATCATGAATCATGAATCATGAATCATGATTCATGAATCATGAATCATGAATCATGAATTGAATCATGAATCATGAATTGAATCATGAATCATGAATTGAATCATGAATCATGAATCATGAATCAAATCATGAATCATGAATCATGAATTGAATCATGAATCATGAATCATGAATTGAAACATGAATCATGAATCGTGAATTGAATCATGAATCAAGATTCATGAATCGAATCATGAATCATGAATTGAATAATGAATCATGAATCATGAATCATGAATTGAATCATGAATTGAATCATGAATTGAATCATGAATCATGAATCATGAATTGAACCATGAATCATGAATCGAATCTTGAATCATGATTTGAATCACGAATCATGAATCATGAATTGAATCATGAATCATGAATCATGAATCGAATCATGAATCATGAATCAAGAATCATGAATCGAATCATGAATCATGAATTGAATCATGAATCATGAATCATGAATCATGAATTGAATCATGAATCATTAATCATGAATTAAATCATGAATCATGAATCATGAATTGAATCATAAATCATGAATCATAAATTGATTCATGAATAATGAATTGAATCATGAATTGAATCATGAATCATGAATTGAATCATGAATCATGAATCATGAATTGAATCATGAACCATGAATTGAATCATGAATCATGAATCATGAATCGAATCATAAATCATGAATTGAATCATGAATCATGAATCATGAATTGAATCATGAACCATAAATTGAATCATGAATTATGAAGCTTGAATTGAATCATGAATCATGAATCGAATCATGAATCATGAATCAAGATTCATGAATCGAATCATGAATCATGAATTGAATCATGAATTATGAAGCTTGAATTGAATCATGAATTATGAATCGAATCATGAATCATGAATCAAGATTCATGAATCGAATCATGAATCATGAATTTAATTATGAATCTTGAATCATGAATCATGAATCGAATCATGAATCATGAATCAAATCATGAATCATGAATTATGAATCATGAATCATGAATTGAATAATGAATCAA
>NW_027447476.1:0-30617 GCF_038048845.1 Mixophyes fleayi | reverse complement strand
TTACATAATTCTTGTTTCTCATGACATTTCTAATATTGCCCACAATTATCAACTTTCTAAGTCTTTCTGAGCACGAGAAATCGCGAAATATAGTCATTTCTTCATTGCCGTCCAAAAACAACGCTTTTTTGCATTTCTGTCTCATTTTCTCTTGTAAACAATGATTTACATCAATCCTTTTACATAATTCTTGTTTCTCATGACATTTCTAACATTACCCACAATTATCAACTTTCTAAGTCTTTCTGAGCACGAGAAATCGCGAAATATAGTCATTTCTTCATTGCCGTCCAAAAACAACGCTTTTTTGCATTTCTGTCTCACTTTCTCTTGTAAACAATGATTTACATCAATCCATTTACATAATTCTTGTTTCTCATGACATTTCTAACATTGCCTACAATTATCAACTTTCTAAGTCTTTCTGAGCACGAGAAATCGCAAAACATAGTCATTTCTTCATTGCCGTCCAAAAACAACGCTTTTTTGCATTCCTGTCTCACTTTCTCTTAGAAACAATGATTTACATCAATCCTTTTACATAATTCTTGTTTCTCATGACATTTCTAATATTGCCCACAATTATCAACTTTCTAAGTCTTTCTGAGCACGAGAAATCGCGAAATATAGTCATTTCTTCATTGCCGTCCAAAAACAACGCTTTTTTGCATTTCTGTCTCATTTTCTCTTGTAAACAATGATTTACATCAATCCTTTTACATAATTCTTGTTTCTCATGACATTTCTAACATTACCCACAATTATCAACTTTCTAAGTCTTTCTGAGCACGAGAAATCGCGAAATATAGTCATTTCTTCATTGCCGTCCAAAAACAACGCTTTTTTGCATTTCTGTCTCACTTTCTCTTGTAAACAATGATTTACATCAATCCATTTACATAATTCTTGTTTCTCATGACATTTCTAACATTGCCTACAATTATCAACTTTCTAAGTCTTTCTGAGCAGGAGAAATCGCAAAACATAGTCATTTCTTCATTGCCGTCCAAAAACAACGCTTTTTTGCATTCCTGTCTCACTTTCTCTTAGAAACAATGATTTACATCAATCCTTTTACATAATTCTTGTTTCTCATGACATTTCTAATATTGCCCACAATTATCAACTTTCTAAGTCTTTCTGAGCACGAGAAATCGCGAAATATAGTCATTTCTTCATTGCCGTCCAAAAACAACGCTTTTTTGCATTTCTGTCTCACTTTCTCTTGTAAACAATGATTTACATCAATCCTTTTACATAATTCTTGTTTCTCATGACATTTCTAACATTACCCACAATTATCAACTTTCTAAGTCTTTCTGAGCACGAGAAATCGCGAAATATAGTCATTTCTTCATTGCCGTCCAAAAACAACGCTTTTTTGCATTTCTGTCTCACTTTCTCTTGTAAACAATGATTTACATCAATCCATTTACATAATTCTTGTTTCTCATGACATTTCTAACATTGCCTACAATTATCAACTTTCTAAGTCTTTCTGAGCAGGAGAAATCGCAAAACATAGTCATTTCTTCATTGCCGTCCAAAAACAACGCTTTTTTGCATTCCTGTCTCACTTTCTCTTAGAAACAATGATTTACATCAATCCTTTTACATAATTCTTGTTTCTCATGACATTTCTAATATTGCCCACAATTATCAACTTTCTAAGTCTTTCTGAGCACGAGAAATCGCGAAATATAGTCATTTCTTCATTGCCGTCCAAAAACAACGCTTTTTTGCATTTCTGTCTCACTTTCTCTTGTAAACAATGATTTACATCAATCCTTTTACATAATTCTTGTTTCTCATGACATTTCTAACATTACCCACAATTATCAACTTTCTAAGTCTTTCTGAGCACGAGAAATCGCGAAATATAGTCATTTCTTCATTGCCGTCCAAAAACAACGCTTTTTTGCATTTCTGTCTCACTTTCTCTTGTAAACAATGATTTACATCAATCCATTTACATAATTCTTGTTTCTCATGACATTTCTAACATTGCCTACAATTATCAACTTTCTAAGTCTTTCTGAGCAGGAGAAATCGCAAAACATAGTCATTTCTTCATTGCCGTCCAAAAACAACGCTTTTTTGCATTCCTGTCTCACTTTCTCTTAGAAACAATGATTTACATCAATCCTTTTACATAATTCTTGTTTCTCATGACATTTCTAACATTGCCCACAATTATCAACTTTCTAAGTCTTTCTGAGCACGAGAAATCGCGAAATATAGTCATTTCTTCATTGCCGTCCAAAAACAACGCTTTTTTGCATTTCTGTCTCACTTTATCTTGTAAACAATGATTTACATCAATCCTTTTACATAATTCTTGTTTCTCATGACATTTCTAACATTGCCCACAATTATCAACTTTCTAAGTCTTTCTGAGCAGGAGAAATCGCAAAACATAGTCATTTCTTCATTGCCGTCCAAAAACAACGCTTTTTTGCATTCCTGTCTCACTTTCTCTTAGAAACAATGATTTACATCAATCCTTTTACATAATTCTTGTTTCTCATGACATTTCTAACATTGCCTACAATTATCAACTTTCTAAGTCTTTCTGAGCAGGAGAAATCGCAAACATAGTCATTTCTTCATTGCCGTCCAAAAACAACGCTTTTTTGCATTCCTGTCTCACTTTCTCTTAGAAACAATGATTTACATCAATCCTTTTACATAATTCTTGTTTCTCATGACATTTCTAATATTGCCCACAATTATCAACTTTCTAAGTCTTTCTGAGCACGAGAAATCGCGAAGTATAGTCATTTCTTCATTGCCGTCCAAAAACAACGCTTTTTTGCATTTCTGTCTCATTTTCTCTTGTAAACAATGATTTACATCAATCCTTTTACATAATTCTTGTTTCTCATGACATTTCTAACATTACCCACAATTATCAACTTTCTAAGTCTTTCTGAGCACGAGAAATCGCGAAATATAGTCATTTCTTCATTGCCGTCCAAAAACAACGCTTTTTTGCATTTCTGTCTCACTTTCTCTTGTAAACAATGATTTACATCAATCCATTTACATAATTCTTGTTTCTCATGACATTTCTAACATTGCCTACAATTATCAACTTTCTAAGTCTTTCTGAGCAGGAGAAATCGCAAAACATAGTCATTTCTTCATTGCCGTCCAAAAACAACGCTTTTTTGCATTCCTGTCTCACTTTCTCTTAGAAACAATGATTTACATCAATCCTTTTACATAATTCTTGTTTCTCATGACATTTCTAACATTGCCCACAATTATCAACTTTCTAAGTCTTTCTGAGCAGGAGAAATCGCAAAACATAGTCATTTCTTCATTGCCGTCCAAAAACAACGCTTTTTTGCATTCCTGTCTCACTTTCTCTTAGAAACAATGATTTACATCAATCCTTTTACATAATTCTTGTTTCTCATGACATTTCTAATATTGCCCACAATTATCAACTTTCTAAGTCTTTCTGAGCACGAGAAATCGCGAAATATAGTCATTTCTTCATTGCCGTCCAAAAACAACGCTTTTTTGCATTTCTGTCTCACTTTCTCTTGTAAACAATGATTTACATCAATCCTTTTACATAATTCTTGTTTCTCATGACATTTCTAACATTACCCACAATTATCAACTTTCTAAGTCTTTCTGAGCACGAGAAATCGCGAAATATAGTCATTTCTTCATTGCCGTCCAAAAACAACGCTTTTTTGCATTTCTGTCTCACTTTCTCTTGTAAACAATGATTTACATCAATCCATTTACATAATTCTTGTTTCTCATGACATTTCTAACATTGCCTACAATTATCAACTTTCTAAGTCTTTCTGAGCAGGAGAAATCGCAAAACATAGTCATTTCTTCATTGCCGTCCAAAAACAACGCTTTTTTGCATTCCTGTCTCACTTTCTCTTAGAAACAATGATTTACATCAATCCTTTTACATAATTCTTGTTTCTCATGACATTTCTAACATTGCCCACAATTATCAACTTTCTAAGTCTTTCTGAGCACGAGAAATCACAAATCATAGTCATTTCTTCATTGCCGTCCAAAAACAATGCTTTTTTGCATTCCTGTCTCACTTTCTCTTAGAAACAATGATTTACATCAATCCTTTTACATAATTCTTGTTTCTCATGACATTTCTAATATTGCCCACAATTATCAACTTTCTAAGTCTTTCTGAGCACGAGAAATCGCGAAATATAGTCATTTCTTCATTGCCGTCCAAAAACAACGCTTTTTTGCATTTCTGTCTCATTTTCTCTTGTAAACAATGATTTACATCAATCCTTTTACATAATTCTTGTTTCTCATGACATTTCTAACATTACCCACAATTATCAACTTTCTAAGTCTTTCTGAGCACGAGAAATCGCGAAATATAGTCATTTCTTCATTGCCGTCCAAAAACAACGCTTTTTTGCATTTCTGTCTCACTTTCTCTTGTAAACAATGATTTACATCAATCCATTTACATAATTCTTGTTTCTCATGACATTTCTAACATTGCCTACAATTATCAACTTTCTAAGTCTTTCTGAGCAGGAGAAATCGCAAAACATAGTCATTTCTTCATTGCCGTCCAAAAACAACGCTTTTTTGCATTCCTGTCTCACTTTCTCTTAGAAACAATGATTTACATCAATCCTTTTACATAATTCTTGTTTCTCATGACATTTCTAATATTGCCCACAATTATCAACTTTCTAAGTCTTTCTGAGCACGAGAAATCGCGAAATATAGTCATTTCTTCATTGCCGTCCAAAAACAACGCTTTTTTGCATTTCTGTCTCATTTTCTCTTGTAAACAATGATTTACATCAATCCTTTTACATAATTCTTGTTTCTCATGACATTTCTAACATTACCCACAATTATCAACTTTCTAAGTCTTTCTGAGCACGAGAAATCGCGAAATATAGTCATTTCTTCATTGCCGTCCAAAAACAACGCTTTTTTGCATTTCTGTCTCACTTTCTCTTGTAAACAATGATTTACATCAATCCATTTACATAATTCTTGTTTCTCATGACATTTCTAACATTGCCTACAATTATCAACTTTCTAAGTCTTTCTGAGCAGGAGAAATCGCAAAACATAGTCATTTCTTCATTGCCGTCCAAAAACAACGCTTTTTTGCATTCCTGTCTCACTTTCTCTTAGAAACAATGATTTACATCAATCCTTTTACATAATTCTTGTTTCTCATGACATTTCTAACATTGCCCACAATTATCAACTTTCTAAGTCTTTCTGAGCAGGAGAAATCGCAAAACATAGTCATTTCTTCATTGCCGTCCAAAAACAACGCTTTTTTGCATTCCTGTCTCACTTTCTCTTAGAAACAATGATTTACATCAATCCTTTTACATAATTCTTGTTTCTCATGACATTTCTAATATTGCCCACAATTATCAACTTTCTAAGTCTTTCTGAGCACGAGAAATCGCGAAATATAGTCATTTCTTCATTGCCGTCCAAAAACAACGCTTTTTTGCATTTCTGTCTCACTTTCTCTTGTAAACAATGATTTACATCAATCCTTTTACATAATTCTTGTTTCTCATGACATTTCTAACATTACCCACAATTATCAACTTTCTAAGTCTTTCTGAGCACGAGAAATCGCGAAATATAGTCATTTCTTCATTGCCGTCCAAAAACAACGCTTTTTTGCATTTCTGTCTCACTTTCTCTTGTAAACAATGATTTACATCAATCCATTTACATAATTCTTGTTTCTCATGACATTTCTAACATTGCCTACAATTATCAACTTTCTAAGTCTTTCTGAGCAGGAGAAATCGCAAAACATAGTCATTTCTTCATTGCCGTCCAAAAACAACGCTTTTTTGCATTCCTGTCTCACTTTCTCTTAGAAACAATGATTTACATCAATCCTTTTACATAATTCTTGTTTCTCATGACATTTCTAACATTGCCCACAATTATCAACTTTCTAAGTCTTTCTGAGCACGAGAAATCGCGAAATATAGTCATTTCTTCATTGCCGTCCAAAAACAACGCTTTTTTGCATTTCTGTCTCACTTTATCTTGTAAACAATGATTTACATCAATCCTTTTACATAATTCTTGTTTCTCATGACATTTCTAACATTGCCCACAATTATCAACTTTCTAAGTCTTTCTGAGCAGGAGAAATCGCAAAACATAGTCATTTCTTCATTGCCGTCCAAAAACAACGCTTTTTTGCATTCCTGTCTCACTTTCTCTTAGAAACAATGATTTACATCAATCCTTTTACATAATTCTTGTTTCTCATGACATTTCTAACATTGCCTACAATTATCAACTTTCTAAGTCTTTCTGAGCAGGAGAAATCGCAAAACATAGTCATTTCTTCATTGCCGTCCAAAAACAACGCTTTTTTGCATTCCTGTCTCACTTTCTCTTAGAAACAATGATTTACATCAATCCTTTTACATAATTCTTGTTTCTCATGACATTTCTAATATTGCCCACAATTATCAACTTTCTAAGTCTTTCTGAGCACGAGAAATCGCGAAATATAGTCATTTCTTCATTGCCGTCCAAAAACAACGCTTTTTTGCATTTCTGTCTCATTTTCTCTTGTAAACAATGATTTACATCAATCCTTTTACATAATTCTTGTTTCTCATGACATTTCTAACATTACCCACAATTATCAACTTTCTAAGTCTTTCTGAGCACGAGAAATCGCGAAATATAGTCATTTCTTCATTGCCGTCCAAAAACAACGCTTTTTTGCATTTCTGTCTCACTTTCTCTTGTAAACAATGATTTACATCAATCCATTTACATAATTCTTGTTTCTCATGACATTTCTAACATTGCCTACAATTATCAACTTTCTAAGTCTTTCTGAGCAGGAGAAATCGCAAAACATAGTCATTTCTTCATTGCCGTCCAAAAACAACGCTTTTTTGCATTCCTGTCTCACTTTCTCTTAGAAACAATGATTTACATCAATCCTTTTACATAATTCTTGTTTCTCATGACATTTCTAACATTGCCCACAATTATCAACTTTCTAAGTCTTTCTGAGCACGAGAAATCGCGAAATATAGTCATTTCTTCATTGTCGTCCAAAAACAACGCTTTTTTGCATTTCTGTCTCACTTTATCTTGTAAACAATGATTTACATCAATCCTTTTACATAATTCTTGTTTCTCATGACATTTCTAATATTGCCCACAATTATCAACTTTCTAAGTCTTTCTGAGCACGAGAAATCGCGAAATATAGTCATTTCTTCATTGCCGTCCAAAAACAACGCTTTTTTGCATTTCTGTCTCACTTTCTCTTGTAAACAATGATTTACATCAATCCATTTACATAATTCTTGTTTCTCATGACATTTCTAACATTGCCCAGAATTATCAACTTTCTAAGTCTTTCTGAGCACGAGAAATCGCGAAATATAGTCATTTCTTCATTGCCGTCCAAAAACAACGCTTTTTTGCATTTCTGTCTCACTTTATCTTGTAAACAATGATTTACATCAATCCTTTTACATAATTCTTGTTTCTCATGACATTTCTAACATTGCCCACAATTATCAACTTTCTAAGTCTTTCTGAGCAGGAGAAATCGCAAAACATAGTCATTTCTTCATTGCCGTCCAAAAACAACGCTTTTTTGCATTCCTGTCTCACTTTCTCTTAGAAACAATGATTTACATCAATCCTTTTACATAATTCTTGTTTCTCATGACATTTCTAACATTGCCTACAATTATCAACTTTCTAAGTCTTTCTGAGCAGGAGAAATCGCAAAACATAGTCATTTCTTCATTGCCGTCCAAAAACAACGCTTTTTTGCATTCCTGTCTCACTTTCTCTTAGAAACAATGATTTACATCAATCCTTTTACATAATTCTTGTTTCTCATGACATTTCTAATATTGCCCACAATTATCAACTTTCTAAGTCTTTCTGAGCACGAGAAATCGCGAAATATAGTCATTTCTTCATTGCCGTCCAAAAACAACGCTTTTTTGCATTTCTGTCTCATTTTCTCTTGTAAACAATGATTTACATCAATCCTTTTACATAATTCTTGTTTCTCATGACATTTCTAACATTACCCACAATTATCAACTTTCTAAGTCTTTCTGAGCACGAGAAATCGCGAAATATAGTCATTTCTTCATTGCCGTCCAAAAACAACGCTTTTTTGCATTTCTGTCTCACTTTCTCTTGTAAACAATGATTTACATCAATCCATTTACATAATTCTTGTTTCTCATGACATTTCTAACATTGCCTACAATTATCAACTTTCTAAGTCTTTCTGAGCAGGAGAAATCGCAAAACATAGTCATTTCTTCATTGCCGTCCAAAAACAACGCTTTTTTGCATTCCTGTCTCACTTTCTCTTAGAAACAATGATTTACATCAATCCTTTTACATAATTCTTGTTTCTCATGACATTTCTAACATTGCCCACAATTATCAACTTTCTAAGTCTTTCTGAGCAGGAGAAATCGCAAAACATAGTCATTTCTTCATTGCCGTCCAAAAACAACGCTTTTTTGCATTCCTGTCTCACTTTCTCTTAGAAACAATGATTTACATCAATCCTTTTACATAATTCTTGTTTCTCATGACATTTCTAATATTGCCCACAATTATCAACTTTCTAAGTCTTTCTGAGCACGAGAAATCGCGAAATATAGTCATTTCTTCATTGCCGTCCAAAAACAACGCTTTTTTGCATTTCTGTCTCACTTTCTCTTGTAAACAATGATTTACATCAATCCTTTTACATAATTCTTGTTTCTCATGACATTTCTAACATTACCCACAATTATCAACTTTCTAAGTCTTTCTGAGCACGAGAAATCGCGAAATATAGTCATTTCTTCATTGCCGTCCAAAAACAACGCTTTTTTGCATTTCTGTCTCACTTTCTCTTGTAAACAATGATTTACATCAATCCATTTACATAATTCTTGTTTCTCATGACATTTCTAACATTGCCTACAATTATCAACTTTCTAAGTCTTTCTGAGCAGGAGAAATCGCAAAACATAGTCATTTCTTCATTGCCGTCCAAAAACAACGCTTTTTTGCATTCCTGTCTCACTTTCTCTTAGAAACAATGATTTACATCAATCCTTTTACATAATTCTTGTTTCTCATGACATTTCTAACATTGCCCACAATTATCAACTTTCTAAGTCTTTCTGAGCACGAGAAATCGCGAAATATAGTCATTTCTTCATTGCCGTCCAAAAACAACGCTTTTTTGCATTTCTGTCTCACTTTATCTTGTAAACAATGATTTACATCAATCCTTTTACATAATTCTTGTTTCTCATGACATTTCTAACATTGCCCACAATTATCAACTTTCTAAGTCTTTCTGAGCAGGAGAAATCGCAAAACATAGTCATTTCTTCATTGCCGTCCAAAAACAACGCTTTTTTGCATTCCTGTCTCACTTTCTCTTAGAAACAATGATTTACATCAATCCTTTTACATAATTCTTGTTTCTCATGACATTTCTAACATTGCCCACAATTATCAACTTTCTAAGTCTTTCTGAGCAGGAGAAATCGCAAAACATAGTCATTTCTTCATTGCCGTCCAAAAACAACGCTTTTTTGCATTCCTGTCTCACTTTCTCTTAGAAACAATGATTTACATCAATCCTTTTACATAATTCTTGTTTCTCATGACATTTCTAACATTGCCCACAATTATCAACTTTCTAAGTCTTTCTGAGCACGAGGAATCGCGAAATATAGTCATTTCTTCATTGCCGTCCAAAAACAATGCTTTTTTGCATTTCTGTCTCACTTTCTCTTGTAAATAATGATTTACATCAATCCTTTTACATAATTCTTGTTTCTCATGACATTTCTAACATTGCCCACAATTATCAACTTTCTAAGTCTTTCTGAGCAGGAGAAATCGCAAAACATAGTCATTTCTTCATTGCCGTCCAAAAACAACGCTTTTTTGCATTCCTGTCTCACTTTCTCTTAGAAACAATGATTTACATCAATCCTTTTACATAATTCTTGTTTCTCATGACATTTCTAACATTGCACACAATTATCAACTTTCTAAGTCTTTCTGAACAGGAGAAATTGCAAAACATAGTCATTTCTTCATTGCCGTACAAAAACAACGCTTTTTTGCATTCCTGTCTCACTTTCTCTTAGAAACAATGATTTACATCAATCCTTTTACATAATTCTTGTTTCTCATGACATTTCTAACATTGCCCACAATTATCAACTTTCTAAGTCTTTCTGAGCACGAGAAATTGCAAAACATAGTCATTTCTTCATTGCCGTCCAAAAACAACGCTTTTTTGCATTCCTGTCTCACTTTCTCTTAGAAACAATGATTTACATCAATCCTTTTACATAATTATTGTTTCTCATGACATTTCTAATATTGCCCACAATTATCAACTTTCTAAGTCTTTCTGAGCAGGAGAAATCGCAAAACATAGTCATTTCTTCATTGCCGTCCAAAAACAACGCTTTTTTGCATTCCTGTCTCACTTTCTCTTAGAAACAATGATTTACATCAATCCTTTTACATAATTCTTGTTTCTCATGACATTTCTAACATTGCCCACAATTATCAACTTTCTAAGTCTTTCTGAGCAGGAGAAATCACAAATCATAGTCATTTCTTCATTGCCGTCCAAAAACAATGCTTTTTTGCATTCCTGTCTCACTTTCTCTTAGAAACAATGATTTACATCAATCCTTTTACATAATTCTTGTTTCTCATGACATTTCTAATATTGCCCACAATTATCAACTTTCTAAGTCTTTCTGAGCACGAGAAATCGCGAAATATAGTCATTTCTTCATTGCCGTCCAAAAACAACGCTTTTTTGCATTCCTGTCTCACTTTCTCTTAGAAACAATGATTTACATCAATCCTTTTACATAATTCTTGTTTCTCATGACATTTCTAACATTGCCCACAATTATCAACTTTCTAAGTCTTTCTGAGCAGGAGAAATCGCAAAACATAGTCATTTCTTCATTGCCGTCCAAAAACAACGCTTTTTTGCATTCCTGTCTCACTTTCTCTTAGAAACAATGATTTACATCAATCCTTTTACATAATTCTTGTTTCTCATGACATTTCTAACATTGCCCACAATTATCAACTTTCTAAGTCTTTCTGAGCACGAGGAATCGCGAAATATAGTCATTTCTTCATTGCCGTCCAAAAACAATGCTTTTTTGCATTTCTGTCTCACTTTCTCTTGTAAATAATGATTTACATCAATCCTTTTACATAATTCTTGTTTCTCATGACATTTCTAACATTGCCCACAATTATCAACTTTCTAAGTCTTTCTGAGCAGGAGAAATCGCAAAACATAGTCATTTCTTCATTGCCGTCCAAAAACAACGCTTTTTTGCATTCCTGTCTCACTTTCTCTTAGAAACAATGATTTACATCAATCCTTTTACATAATTCTTGTTTCTCATGACATTTCTAACATTGCACACAATTATCAACTTTCTAAGTCTTTCTGAACAGGAGAAATTGCAAAACATAGTCATTTCTTCATTGCCGTACAAAAACAACGCTTTTTTGCATTCCTGTCTCACTTTCTCTTAGAAACAATGATTTACATCAATCCTTTTACATAATTCTTGTTTCTCATGACATTTCTAACATTGCCCACAATTATCAACTTTCTAAGTCTTTCTGAGCACGAGGAATCGCGAAATATAGTCATTTCTTCATTGCCGTCCAAAAACAATGCTTTTTTGCATTTCTGTCTCACTTTCTCTTGTAAATAATGATTTACATCAATCCTTTTACATAATTCTTGTTTCTCATGACATTTCTAACATTGCCCACAATTATCAACTTTCTAAGTCTTTCTGAGCAGGAGAAATCGCAAAACATAGTCATTTCTTCATTGCCGTCCAAAAACAACGCTTTTTTGCATTCCTGTCTCACTTTCTCTTAGAAACAATGATTTACATCAATCCTTTTACATAATTCTTGTTTCTCATGACATTTCTAACATTGCACACAATTATCAACTTTCTAAGTCTTTCTGAACAGGAGAAATTGCAAAACATAGTCATTTCTTCATTGCCGTACAAAAACAACGCTTTTTTGCATTCCTGTCTCACTTTCTCTTAGAAACAATGATTTACATCAATCCTTTTACATAATTCTTGTTTCTCATGACATTTCTAACATTGCCCACAATTATCAACTTTCTAAGTCTTTCTGAGCACGAGAAATTGCAAAACATAGTCATTTCTTCATTGCCGTCCAAAAACAACGCTTTTTTGCATTCCTGTCTCACTTTCTCTTAGAAACAATGATTTACATCAATCCTTTTACATAATTATTGTTTCTCATGACATTTCTAATATTGCCCACAATTATCAACTTTCTAAGTCTTTCTGAGCAGGAGAAATCGCAAAACATAGTCATTTCTTCATTGCCGTCCAAAAACAACGCTTTTTTGCATTCCTGTCTCACTTTCTCTTAGAA
The DNA here is from genome assembly GCF_038048845.1 of Mixophyes fleayi. Taxonomy (NCBI): domain Eukaryota; kingdom Metazoa; phylum Chordata; class Amphibia; order Anura; family Limnodynastidae; genus Mixophyes; species Mixophyes fleayi. Next base: position 18,110 of record NW_027447476.1, on the reverse strand, counting down.
ACAATGATTTACATCAATCCTTTTACATAATTCTTGTTTCTCATGACATTTCTAACATTGCCCACAATTATCAACTTTCTAAGTCTTTCTGAGCAGGAGAAATCACAAATCATAGTCATTTCTTCATTGCCGTCCAAAAACAATGCTTTTTTGCATTCCTGTCTCACTTTCTCTTAGAAACAATGATTTACATCAATCCTTTTACATAATTCTTGTTTCTCATGACATTTCTAACATTGCCCACAATTATCAACTTTCTAAGTCTTTCTGAGCAGGAGAAATCGCAAAACATAGTCATTTCTTCATTGCCGTCCAAAAACAACGCTTTTTTGCATTCCTGTCTCACTTTCTCTTAGAAACAATGATTTACATCAATCCTTTTACATAATTCTTGTTTCTCATGACATTTCTAATATTGCCCACAATTATCAACTTTCTAAGTCTTTCTGAGCGGGAGAAATCGCAAAACATAGTCATTTCTTCATTGCCGTCCAAAAACAACGCTTTTTTGCATTCCTGTCTCACTTTCTCTTAGAAACAATGATTTACATCAATCCTTTTACATAATTCTTGTTTCTCATGACATTTCTAACATTGCCCACAATTATCAACTTTCTAAGTCTTTCTGAGCAGGAGAAATCGCAAAACATAGTAATTTCTTCATTGCCGTCCAAAAACGCTTTTTTGCATTCCTGTCTCACTTTCTCTTAGAAACAATGATTTACATCAATCCTTTTACATAATTCTTGTTTCTCATGACATTTCTAACATTGCCCACAATTATCAACTTTCTAAGTCTTTCTGAGCACGAGAAATCGCGAAATATAGTCATTTCTTCATTGCCGTCCAAAAACAACGCTTTTTTGCATTTCTGTCTCACTTTCTCTTGTAAACAATGATTTACATCAATCCTTTTACATTATTCTTGTTTCTCATGACATTTCTAACATTGCCCACAATTATCAACTTTCTAAGTCTTTCTGAGCAGGAGAAATCGCAAAACATAGTCATTTCTTCATTGCCGTCCAAAAACAACGCTTTTTTGCATTCCTGTCTCACTTTCTCTTAGAAACAATGATTTACATCAATCCTTTTACATAATTCTTGTTTCTCATGACATTTCTAATATTGCCCACAATTATCAACTTTCTAAGTCTTTCTGAGCAGGAGAAATCGCAAAATATAGTCATTTCTTCATTGCCGTCCAAAAACAACGCTTTTTTGCATTCCTGTCTCACTTTCTCTTAGAAACAATGATTTACATCAATCCTTTTACATAATTCTTGTTTCTCATGACATTTCTAACATTGCCCACAATTATCAACTTTCTAAGTCTTTCTGAGCACGAGGAATCGCGAAATATAGTCATTTCTTCATTGCCGTCCAAAAACAATGCTTTTTTGCATTTCTGTCTCACTTTCTCTTGTAAATAATGATTTACATCAATCCTTTTACATAATTCTTGTTTCTCATGACATTTCTAACATTGCCCACAATTATCAACTTTCTAAGTCTTTCTGAGCAGGAGAAATCGCAAAACATAGTCATTTCTTCATTGCCGTCCAAAAACAACGCTTTTTTGCATTCCTGTCTCACTTTCTCTTAGAAACAATGATTTACATCAATCCTTTTACATAATTCTTGTTTCTCATGACATTTCTAACATTGCACACAATTATCAACTTTCTAAGTCTTTCTGAACAGGAGAAATTGCAAAACATAGTCATTTCTTCATTGCCGTACAAAAACAACGCTTTTTTGCATTCCTGTCTCACTTTCTCTTAGAAACAATGATTTACATCAATCCTTTTACATAATTCTTGTTTCTCATGACATTTCTAACATTGCCCACAATTATCAACTTTCTAAGTCTTTCTGAGCACGAGGAATCGCGAAATATAGTCATTTCTTCATTGCCGTCCAAAAACAATGCTTTTTTGCATTTCTGTCTCACTTTCTCTTGTAAATAATGATTTACATCAATCCTTTTACATAATTCTTGTTTCTCATGACATTTCTAACATTGCCCACAATTATCAACTTTCTAAGTCTTTCTGAGCAGGAGAAATCGCAAAACATAGTCATTTCTTCATTGCCGTCCAAAAACAACGCTTTTTTGCATTCCTGTCTCACTTTCTCTTAGAAACAATGATTTACATCAATCCTTTTACATAATTCTTGTTTCTCATGACATTTCTAACATTGCACACAATTATCAACTTTCTAAGTCTTTCTGAACAGGAGAAATTGCAAAACATAGTCATTTCTTCATTGCCGTACAAAAACAACGCTTTTTTGCATTCCTGTCTCACTTTCTCTTAGAAACAATGATTTACATCAATCCTTTTACATAATTCTTGTTTCTCATGACATTTCTAACATTGCCCACAATTATCAACTTTCTAAGTCTTTCTGAGCACGAGAAATTGCAAAACATAGTCATTTCTTCATTGCCGTCCAAAAACAACGCTTTTTTGCATTCCTGTCTCACTTTCTCTTAGAAACAATGATTTACATCAATCCTTTTACATAATTATTGTTTCTCATGACATTTCTAATATTGCCCACAATTATCAACTTTCTAAGTCTTTCTGAGCAGGAGAAATCGCAAAACATAGTCATTTCTTCATTGCCGTCCAAAAACAACGCTTTTTTGCATTCCTGTCTCACTTTCTCTTAGAAACAATGATTTACATCAATCCTTTTACATAATTCTTGTTTCTCATGACATTTCTAACATTGCCCACAATTATCAACTTTCTAAGTCTTTCTGAGCAGGAGAAATCACAAATCATAGTCATTTCTTCATTGCCGTCCAAAAACAATGCTTTTTTGCATTCCTGTCTCACTTTCTCTTAGAAACAATGATTTACATCAATCCTTTTACATAATTCTTGTTTCTCATGACATTTCTAACATTGCCCACAATTATCAACTTTCTAAGTCTTTCTGAGCAGGAGAAATCGCAAAACATAGTCATTTCTTCATTGCCGTCCAAAAACAACGCTTTTTTGCATTCCTGTCTCACTTTCTCTTAGAAACAATGATTTACATCAATCCTTTTACATAATTCTTGTTTCTCATGACATTTCTAATATTGCCCACAATTATCAACTTTCTAAGTCTTTCTGAGCGGGAGAAATCGCAAAACATAGTCATTTCTTCATTGCCGTCCAAAAACAACGCTTTTTTGCATTCCTGTCTCACTTTCTCTTAGAAACAATGATTTACATCAATCCTTTTACATAATTCTTGTTTCTCATGACATTTCTAACATTGCCCACAATTATCAACTTTCTAAGTCTTTCTGAGCAGGAGAAATCGCAAAACATAGTAATTTCTTCATTGCCGTCCAAAAACGCTTTTTTGCATTCCTGTCTCACTTTCTCTTAGAAACAATGATTTACATCAATCCTTTTACATAATTCTTGTTTCTCATGACATTTCTAACATTGCCCACAATTATCAACTTTCTAAGTCTTTCTGAGCACGAGAAATCGCGAAATATAGTCATTTCTTCATTGCCGTCCAAAAACAACGCTTTTTTGCATTTCTGTCTCACTTTCTCTTGTAAACAATGATTTACATCAATCCTTTTACATTATTCTTGTTTCTCATGACATTTCTAACATTGCCCACAATTATCAACTTTCTAAGTCTTTCTGAGCAGGAGAAATCGCAAAACATAGTCATTTCTTCATTGCCGTCCAAAAACAACGCTTTTTTGCATTCCTGTCTCACTTTCTCTTAGAAACAATGATTTACATCAATCCTTTTACATAATTCTTGTTTCTCATGACATTTCTAATATTGCCCACAATTATCAACTTTCTAAGTCTTTCTGAGCAGGAGAAATCGCAAAATATAGTCATTTCTTCATTGCCGTCCAAAAACAACGCTTTTTTGCATTCCTGTCTCACTTTCTCTTAGAAACAATGATTTACATCAATCCTTTTACATAATTCTTGTTTCTCATGACATTTCTAACATTGCCCACAATTATCAACTTTCTAAGTCTTTCTGAGCACGAGAAATCGCAAAACATAGTCATTTCTTCATTGCCGTCCAAAAACAACGCTTTTTTGCATTCCTGTCTCACTTTCTCTTAGAAACAATGATTTACATCAATCCTTTTACATAATTCTTGTTACTCATGACATTTCTAACATTGCCCACAATTATCAACTTTCTAAGTCTTTCTGAGCAGGAGAAATCGCAAAACATAGTCATTTCTTCATTGCCGTCCAAAAACAACGCTTTTTTGCATTCCTGTCTCACTTTCTCTTAGAAACAATGATTTACATCAATCCTTTTACATAATTCTTGTTTCTCATGACATTTCTAGCATTGCCCACAATTATCAACTTTCTAAGTCTTTCTGAGCAGGAGAAATCGCAAAACATAGTCATTTCTTCATTGCCGTCCAAAAACAACGCTTTTTTGCATTCCTGTCTCACTTTCTCTTAGAAACAATGATTTACATCAATCCTTTTACATAATTCTTGTTTCTCATGACATTTCTAATATTGCCCACAATTATCAACTTTCTAAGTCTTTCTGAGCACGAGAAATCGCGAAATATAGTCATTTCTTCATTGCCGTCCAAAAACAACGCTTTTTTGCATTTCTGTCTCATTTTCTCTTGTAAACAATGATTTACATAAATCCTTTTACATAATTCTTGTTTCTCATGACATTTCTAACATTACCCACAATTATCAACTTTCTAAGTCTTTCTGAGCACGAGAAATCGCGAAATATAGTCATTTCTTCATTGCCGTCCAAAAACAACGCTTTTTTGCATTTCTGTCTCACTTTCTCTTGTAAACAATGATTTACATCAATCCATTTACATAATTCTTGTTTCTCATGACATTTCTAACATTGCCTACAATTATCAACTTTCTAAGTCTTTCTGAGCAGGAGAAATCGCAAAACATAGTCATTTCTTCATTGCCGTCCAAAAACAACGCTTTTTTGCATTCCTGTCTCACTTTCTCTTAGAAACAATGATTTACATCAATCCTTTTACATAATTCTTGTTTCTCATGACATTTCTAACATTGCCCACAATTATCAACTTTCTAAGTCTTTCTGAGCACGAGAAATCGCGAAATATAGTCATTTCTTCATTGCCGTCCAAAAACAACGCTTTTTTGCATTTCTGTCTCACTTTATCTTGTAAACAATGATTTACATCAATCCTTTTACATAATTCTTGTTTCTCATGACATTTCTAACATTGCCCACAATTATCAACTTTCTAAGTCTTTCTGAGCAGGAGAAATCGCAAAACATAGTCATTTCTTCATTGCCGTCCAAAAACAACGCTTTTTTGCATTCCTGTCTCACTTTCTCTTAGAAACAATGATTTACATCAATCCTTTTACATAATTCTTGTTTCTCATGACATTTCTAACATTGCCCACAATTATCAACTTTCTAAGTCTTTCTGAGCAGGAGAAATCGCAAAACATAGTCATTTCTTCATTGCCGTCCAAAAACAACGCTTTTTTGCATTCCTGTCTCACTTTCTCTTAGAAACAATGATTTACATCAATCCTTTTACATAATTCTTGTTTCTCATGACATTTCTAACATTGCCCACAATTATCAACTTTCTAAGTCTTTCTGAGCACGAGGAATCGCGAAATATAGTCATTTCTTCATTGCCGTCCAAAAACAATGCTTTTTTGCATTTCTGTCTCACTTTCTCTTGTAAATAATGATTTACATCAATCCTTTTACATAATTCTTGTTTCTCATGACATTTCTAACATTGCCCACAATTATCAACTTTCTAAGTCTTTCTGAGCAGGAGAAATCGCAAAACATAGTCATTTCTTCATTGCCGTCCAAAAACAACGCTTTTTTGCATTCCTGTCTCACTTTCTCTTAGAAACAATGATTTACATCAATCCTTTTACATAATTCTTGTTTCTCATGACATTTCTAACATTGCACACAATTATCAACTTTCTAAGTCTTTCTGAACAGGAGAAATTGCAAAACATAGTCATTTCTTCATTGCCGTACAAAAACAACGCTTTTTTGCATTCCTGTCTCACTTTCTCTTAGAAACAATGATTTACATCAATCCTTTTACATAATTCTTGTTTCTCATGACATTTCTAACATTGCCCACAATTATCAACTTTCTAAGTCTTTCTGAGCACGAGAAATTGCAAAACATAGTCATTTCTTCATTGCCGTCCAAAAACAACGCTTTTTTGCATTCCTGTCTCACTTTCTCTTAGAAACAATGATTTACATCAATCCTTTTACATAATTCTTGTTTCTCATGACATTTCTAATATTGCCCACAATTATCAACTTTCTAAGTCTTTCTGAGCAGGAGAAATCGCAAAACATAGTCATTTCTTCATTGCCGTCCAAAAACAACGCTTTTTTGCATTCCTGTCTCACTTTCTCTTAGAAACAATGATTTACATCAATCCTTTTACATAATTCTTGTTTCTCATGACATTTCTAACATTGCCCACAATTATCAACTTTCTAAGTCTTTCTGAGCAGGAGAAATCACAAATCATAGTCATTTCTTCATTGCCGTCCAAAAACAATGCTTTTTTGCATTCCTGTCTCACTTTCTCTTAGAAACAATGATTTACATCAATCCTTTTACATAATTCTTGTTTCTCATGACATTTCTAACATTGCCCACAATTATCAACTTTCTAAGTCTTTCTGAGCAGGAGAAATCGCAAAACATAGTAATTTCTTCATTGCCGTCCAAAAACAACGCTTTTTTGCATTCCTGTCTCACTTTCTCTTAGAAACAATGATTTACATCAATCCTTTTACATAATTCTTGTTTCTCATGACATTTCTAACATTACCCACAATTATCAACTTTCTAAGTCTTTCTGAGCACGAGAAATTGCAGAACATAGTCATTTCTTCATTGCCGTCCAAAAACAACGCTTTTTTGCATTCCTGTCTCACTTTCTCTTAGAAACAATGATTTACATCAATCCTTTTACATAATTCTTGTTTCTCATGACATTTCTAATATTGCCCACAATTATCAACTTTCTAAGTCTTTCTGAGCGGGAGAAATCGCAAAACATAGTCATTTCTTCATTGCCGTCCAAAAACAACGCTTTTTTGCATTCCTGTCTCACTTTCTCTTAGAAACAATGATTTACATCAATCCTTTTACATAATTCTTGTTTCTCATGACATTTCTAACATTGCCCACAATTATCAACTTTCTAAGTCTTTCTGAGCAGGAGAAATCGCAAAACATAGTAATTTCTTCATTGCCGTCCAAAAACGCTTTTTTGCATTCCTGTCTCACTTTCTCTTAGAAACAATGATTTACATCAATCCTTTTACATAATTCTTGTTTCTCATGACATTTCTAACATTGCCCACAATTATCAACTTTCTAAGTCTTTCTGAGCACGAGAAATCGCGAAATATAGTCATTTCTTCATTGCCGTCCAAAAACAACGCTTTTTTGCATTTCTGTCTCACTTTCTCTTGTAAACAATGATTTACATCAATCCTTTTACATTATTCTTGTTTCTCATGACATTTCTAACATTGCCCACAATTATCAACTTTCTAAGTCTTTCTGAGCAGGAGAAATCGCAAAACATAGTCATTTCTTCATTGCCGTCCAAAAACAACGCTTTTTTGCATTCCTGTCTCACTTTCTCTTAGAAACAATGATTTACATCAATCCTTTTACATAATTCTTGTTTCTCATGACATTTCTAATATTGCCCACAATTATCAACTTTCTAAGTCTTTCTGAGCAGGAGAAATCGCAAAATATAGTCATTTCTTCATTGCCGTCCAAAAACAACGCTTTTTTGCATTCCTGTCTCACTTTCTCTTAGAAACAATGATTTACATCAATCCTTTTACATAATTCTTGTTTCTCATGACATTTCTAACATTGCCCACAATTATCAACTTTCTAAGTCTTTCTGAGCACGAGAAATCGCAAAACATAGTCATTTCTTCATTGCCGTCCAAAAACAACGCTTTTTTGCATTCCTGTCTCACTTTCTCTTAGAAACAATGATTTACATCAATCCTTTTACATAATTCTTGTTACTCATGACATTTCTAACATTGCCCACAATTATCAACTTTCTAAGTCTTTCTGAGCAGGAGAAATCGCAAAACATAGTCATTTCTTCATTGCCGTCCAAAAACAACGCTTTTTTGCATTCCTGTCTCACTTTCTCTTAGAAACAATGATTTACATCAATCCTTTTACATAATTCTTGTTTCTCATGACATTTCTAACATTGCCCACAATTATCAACTTTCTAAGTCTTTCTGAGCAGGAGAAATCGCAAAACATAGTCATTTCTTCATTGCCGTCCAAAAACAACGCTTTTTTGCATTCCTGTCTCACTTTCTCTTAGAAACAATGATTTACATCAATCCTTTTACATAATTCTTGTTTCTCATGACATTTCTAATATTGCCCACAATTATCAACTTTCTAAGTCTTTCTGAGCACGAGAAATCGCGAAATATAGTCATTTCTTCATTGCCGTCCAAAAACAACGCTTTTTTGCATTTCTGTCTCACTTTCTCTTGTAAACAATGATTTACATCAACCCATTTACATAATTCTTGTTTCTCATGACATTTCTAACATTGCCTACAATTATCAACTTTCTAAGTCTTTCTGAGCAGGAGAAATCGCAAAACATAGTCATTTCTTCATTGCCGTCCAAAAACAACGCTTTTTTGCATTCCTGTCTCACTTTCTCTTAGAAACAATGATTTACATCAATCCTTTTACATAATTCTTGTTTCTCATGACATTTCTAACATTGCCCACAATTATCAACTTTCTAAGTCTTTCTGAGCAGGAGAAATCGCAAAACATAGTCATTTCTTCATTGCCGTCCAAAAACAACGCTTTTTTGCATTCCTGTCTCACTTTCTCTTAGAAACAATGATTTACATCAATCCTTTTACATAATTCTTGTTTCTCATGACATTTCTAATATTGCCCACAATTATCAACTTTCTAAGTCTTTCTGAGCACGAGAAATCGCGAAATATAGTCATTTCTTCATTGCCGTCCAAAAACAACGCTTTTTTGCATTTCTGTCTCACTTTCTCTTGTAAACAATGATTTACATCAATCCTTTTACATAATTCTTGTTTCTCATGACATTTCTAACATTACCCACAATTATCAACTTTCTAAGTCTTTCTGAGCACGAGAAATCGCGAAATATAGTCATTTCTTCATTGCCGTCCAAAAACAACGCTTTTTTGCATTTCTGTCTCACTTTCTCTTGTAAACAATGATTTACATCAATCCATTTACATAATTCTTGTTTCTCATGACATTTCTAACATTGCCTACAATTATCAACTTTCTAAGTCTTTCTGAGCAGGAGAAATCGCAAAACATAGTCATTTCTTCATTGCCGTCCAAAAACAACGCTTTTTTGCATTCCTGTCTCACTTTCTCTTAGAAACAATGATTTACATCAATCCTTTTACATAATTCTTGTTTCTCATGACATTTCTAACATTGCCCACAATTATCAACTTTCTAAGTCTTTCTGAGCAGGAGAAATCGCAAAACATAGTCATTTCTTCATTGCCGTCCAAAAACAACGCTTTTTTGCATTCCTGTCTCACTTTCTCTTAGAAACAATGATTTACATCAATCCTTTTACATAATTCTTGTTTCTCATGACATTTCTAACATTGCCCACAATTATCAACTTTCTAAGTCTTTCTGAGCAGGAGAAATCGCAAAACATAGTCATTTCTTCATTGCCGTCCAAAAACAACGCTTTTTTGCATTCCTGTCTCACTTTCTCTTAGAAACAATGATTTACATCAATCCTTTTACATAATTCTTGTTTCTCATGACATTTCTAATATTGCCCACAATTATCAACTTTCTAAGTCTTTCTGAGCACGAGAAATCGCGAAATATAGTCATTTCTTCATTGCCGTCCAAAAACAACGCTTTTTTGCATTTCTGTCTCACTTTCTCTTGTAAACAATGATTTACATCAATCCATTTACATAATTCTTGTTTCTCATGACATTTCTAACATTGCCTACAATTATCAACTTTCTAAGTCTTTCTGAGCAGGAGAAATCGCAAAACATAGTCATTTCTTCATTGCCGTCCAAAAACAACGCTTTTTTGCATTCCTGTCTCACTTTCTCTTAGAAACAATGATTTACATCAATCCTTTTACATAATTCTTGTTTCTCATGACATTTCTAACATTGCCCACAATTATCAACTTTCTAAGTCTTTCTGAGCAGGAGAAATCGCAAAACATAGTCATTTCTTCATTGCCGTCCAAAAACAACGCTTTTTTGCATTCCTGTCTCACTTTCTCTTAGAAACAATGATTTACATCAATCCTTTTACATAATTCTTGTTTCTCATGACATTTCTAATATTGCCCACAATTATCAACTTTCTAAGTCTTTCTGAGCACGAGAAATCGCGAAATATAGTCATTTCTTCATTGCCGTCCAAAAACAACGCTTTTTTGCATTTCTGTCTCACTTTCTCTTGTAAACAATGATTTACATCAATCCTTTTACATAATTCTTGTTTCTCATGACATTTCTAACATTACCCACAATTATCAACTTTCTAAGTCTTTCTGAGCACGAGAAATCGCGAAATATAGTCATTTCTTCATTGCCGTCCAAAAACAACGCTTTTTTGCATTTCTGTCTCACTTTCTCTTGTAAACAATGATTTACATCAATCCATTTACATAATTCTTGTTTCTCATGACATTTCTAACATTGCCTACAATTATCAACTTTCTAAGTCTTTCTGAGCAGGAGAAATCGCAAAACATAGTCATTTCTTCATTGCCGTCCAAAAACAACGCTTTTTTGCATTCCTGTCTCACTTTCTCTTAGAAACAATGATTTACATCAATCCTTTTACATAATTCTTGTTTCTCATGACATTTCTAACATTGCCCACAATTATCAACTTTCTAAGTCTTTCTGAGCACGAGAAATCGCGAAATATAGTCATTTCTTCATTGCCGTCCAAAAACAACGCTTTTTTGCATTTCTGTCTCACTTTATCTTGTAAACAATGATTTACATCAATCCTTTTACATAATTCTTGTTTCTCATGACATTTCTAACATTGCCCACAATTATCAACTTTCTAAGTCTTTCTGAGCAGGAGAAATCGCAAAACATAGTCATTTCTTCATTGCCGTCCAAAAACAACGCTTTTTTGCATTCCTGTCTCACTTTCTCTTAGAAACAATGATTTACATCAATCCTTTTACATAATTCTTGTTTCTCATGACATTTCTAATATTGCCCACAATTATCAACTTTCTAAGTCTTTCTGAGCACGAGAAATCGCGAAATATAGTCATTTCTTCATTGCCGTCCAAAAACAACGCTTTTTTGCATTTCTGTCTCACTTTCTCTTGTAAACAATGATTTACATCAATCCTTTTACATAATTCTTGTTTCTCATGACATTTCTAACATTACCCACAATTATCAACTTTCTAAGTCTTTCTGAGCACGAGAAATCGCGAAATATAGTCATTTCTTCATTGCCGTCCAAAAACAACGCTTTTTTGCATTTCTGTCTCACTTTCTCTTGTAAACAATGATTTACATCAATCCATTTACATAATTCTTGTTTCTCATGACATTTCTAACATTGCCTACAATTATCAACTTTCTAAGTCTTTCTGAGCAGGAGAAATCGCAAAACATAGTCATTTCTTCATTGCCGTCCAAAAACAACGCTTTTTTGCATTCCTGTCTCACTTTCTCTTAGAAACAATGATTTACATCAATCCTTTTACATAATTCTTGTTTCTCATGACATTTCTAACATTGCCCACAATTATCAACTTTCTAAGTCTTTCTGAGCACGAGAAATCGCGAAATATAGTCATTTCTTCATTGCCGTCCAAAAACAACGCTTTTTTGCATTTCTGTCTCACTTTATCTTGTAAACAATGATTTACATCAATCCTTTTACATAATTCTTGTTTCTCATGACATTTCTAACATTGCCCACAATTATCAACTTTCTAAGTCTTTCTGAGCAGGAGAAATCGCAAAACATAGTCATTTCTTCATTGCCGTCCAAAAACAACGCTTTTTTGCATTCCTGTCTCACTTTCTCTTAGAAACAATGATTTACATCAATCCTTTTACATAATTCTTGTTTCTCATGACATTTCTAACATTGCCCACAATTATCAACTTTCTAAGTCTTTCTGAGCAGGAGAAATCGCAAAACATAGTCATTTCTTCATTGCCGTCCAAAAACAACGCTTTTTTGCATTCCTGTCTCACTTTCTCTTAGAAACAATGATTTACATCAATCCTTTTACATAATTCTTGTTTCTCATGACATTTCTAACATTGCCCACAATTATCAACTTTCTAAGTCTTTCTGAGCACGAGGAATCGCGAAATATAGTCATTTCTTCATTGCCGTCCAAAAACAATGCTTTTTTGCATTTCTGTCTCACTTTCTCTTGTAAATAATGATTTACATCAATCCTTTTACATAATTCTTGTTTCTCATGACATTTCTAACATTGCCCACAATTATCAACTTTCTAAGTCTTTCTGAGCAGGAGAAATCGCAAAACATAGTCATTTCTTCATTGCCGTCCAAAAACAACGCTTTTTTGCATTCCTGTCTCACTTTCTCTTAGAAACAATGATTTACATCAATCCTTTTACATAATTCTTGTTTCTCATGACATTTCTAACATTGCACACAATTATCAACTTTCTAAGTCTTTCTGAACAGGAGAAATTGCAAAACATAGTCATTTCTTCATTGCCGTACAAAAACAACGCTTTTTTGCATTCCTGTCTCACTTTCTCTTAGAAACAATGATTTACATCAATCCTTTTACATAATTCTTGTTTCTCATGACATTTCTAACATTGCCCACAATTATCAACTTTCTAAGTCTTTCTGAGCACGAGAAATTGCAAAACATAGTCATTTCTTCATTGCCGTCCAAAAACAACGCTTTTTTGCATTCCTGTCTCACTTTCTCTTAGAAACAATGATTTACATCAATCCTTTTACATAATTCTTGTTTCTCATGACATTTCTAATATTGCCCACAATTATCAACTTTCTAAGTCTTTCTGAGCAGGAGAAATCGCAAAACATAGTCATTTCTTCATTGCCGTCCAAAAACAACGCTTTTTTGCATTCCTGTCTCACTTTCTCTTAGAAACAATGATTTACATCAATCCTTTTACATAATTCTTGTTTCTCATGACATTTCTAACATTGCCCACAATTATCAACTTTCTAAGTCTTTCTGAGCAGGAGAAATCACAAATCATAGTCATTTCTTCATTGCCGTCCAAAAACAATGCTTTTTTGCATTCCTGTCTCACTTTCTCTTAGAAACAATGATTTACATCAATCCTTTTACATAATTCTTGTTTCTCATGACATTTCTAACATTGCCCACAATTATCAACTTTCTAAGTCTTTCTGAGCAGGAGAAATCGCAAAACATAGTAATTTCTTCATTGCCGTCCAAAAACAACGCTTTTTTGCATTCCTGTCTCACTTTCTCTTAGAAACAATGATTTACATCAATCCTTTTACATAATTCTTGTTTCTCATGACATTTCTAACATTACCCACAATTATCAACTTTCTAAGTCTTTCTGAGCACGAGAAATTGCAGAACATAGTCATTTCTTCATTGCCGTCCAAAAACAACGCTTTTTTGCATTCCTGTCTCACTTTCTCTTAGAAACAATGATTTACATCAATCCTTTTACATAATTCTTGTTTCTCATGACATTTCTAATATTGCCCACAATTATCAACTTTCTAAGTCTTTCTGAGCGGGAGAAATCGCAAAACATAGTCATTTCTTCATTGCCGTCCAAAAACAACGCTTTTTTGCATTCCTGTCTCACTTTCTCTTAGAAACAATGATTTACATCAATCCTTTTACATAATTCTTGTTTCTCATGACATTTCTAACATTGCCCACAATTATCAACTTTCTAAGTCTTTCTGAGCAGGAGAAATCGCAAAACATAGTAATTTCTTCATTGCCGTCCAAAAACGCTTTTTTGCATTCCTGTCTCACTTTCTCTTAGAAACAATGATTTACATCAATCCTTTTACATAATTCTTGTTTCTCATGACATTTCTAACATTGCCCACAATTATCAACTTTCTAAGTCTTTCTGAGCACGAGAAATCGCGAAATATAGTCATTTCTTCATTGCCGTCCAAAAACAACGCTTTTTTGCATTTCTGTCTCACTTTCTCTTGTAAACAATGATTTACATCAATCCTTTTACATTATTCTTGTTTCTCATGACATTTCTAACATTGCCCACAATTATCAACTTTCTAAGTCTTTCTGAGCAGGAGAAATCGCAAAACATAGTCATTTCTTCATTGCCGTCCAAAAACAACGCTTTTTTGCATTCCTGTCTCACTTTCTCTTAGAAACAATGATTTACATCAATCCTTTTACATAATTCTTGTTTCTCATGACATTTCTAATATTGCCCACAATTATCAACTTTCTAAGTCTTTCTGAGCAGGAGAAATCGCAAAATATAGTCATTTCTTCATTGCCGTCCAAAAACAACGCTTTTTTGCATTCCTGTCTCACTTTCTCTTAGAAACAATGATTTACATCAATCCTTTTACATAATTCTTGTTTCTCATGACATTTCTAACATTGCCCACAATTATCAACTTTCTAAGTCTTTCTGAGCACGAGAAATCGCAAAACATAGTCATTTCTTCATTGCCGTCCAAAAACAACGCTTTTTTGCATTTCTGTCTCACTTTCTCTTGTAAACAATGATTTACATCAATCCATTTACATAATTCTTGTTTCTCATGACATTTCTAACATTGCCTACAATTATCAACTTTCTAAGTCTTTCTGAGCAGGAGAAATTGCAAAACATAGTCATTTCTTCATTGCCGTCCAAAAACAACGCTTTTTTGCATTCCTGTCTCACTTTCTCTTAGAAACAATGATTTACATCAATCCTTTTACATAATTCTTGTTTCTCATGACATTTCTAACATTGCCCACAATTATCAACTTTCTAAGTCTTTCTGAGCAGGAGAAATCGCAAAACATAGTCATTTCTTCATTGCCGTCCAAAAACAACGCTTTTTTGCATTCCTGTCTCACTTTCTCTTAGAAACAATGATTTACATCAATCCTTTTACATAATTCTTGTTTCTCATGACATTTCTAATATTGCCCACAATTATCAACTTTCTAAGTCTTTCTGAGCACGAGAAATCGCGAAATATAGTCATTTCTTCATTGCCGTCCAAAAACAACGCTTTTTTGCATTTCTGTCTCACTTTCTCTTGTAAACAATGATTTACATCAATCCTTTTACATAATTCTTGTTTCTCATGACATTTCTAACATTACCCACAATTATCAACTTTCTAAGTCTTTCTGAGCACGAGAAATCGCGAAATATAGTCATTTCTTCATTGCCGTCCAAAAACAACGCTTTTTTGCATTTCTGTCTCACTTTCTCTTGTAAACAATGATTTACATCAATCCATTTACATAATTCTTGTTTCTCATGACATTTCTAACATTGCCTACAATTATCAACTTTCTAAGTCTTTCTGAGCAGGAGAAATCGCAAAACATAGTCATTTCTTCATTGCCGTCCAAAAACAACGCTTTTTTGCATTCCTGTCTCACTTTCTCTTAGAAACAATGATTTACATCAATCCTGTTACATAATTCTTGTTTCTCATGACATTTCTAACATTGCCCACAATTATCAACTTTCTAAGTCTTTCTGAGCACGAGAAATCGCGAAATATAGTCATTTCTTCATTGCCGTCCAAAAACAACGCTTTTTTGCATTTCTGTCTCACTTTATCTTGTAAACAATGATTTACATCAATCCTTTTACATAATTCTTGTTTCTCATGACATTTCTAACATTGCCCACAATTATCAACTTTCTAAGTCTTTCTGAGCAGGAGAAATCGCAAAACATAGTCATTTCTTCATTGCCGTCCAAAAACAACGCTTTTTTGCATTCCTGTCTCACTTTCTCTTAGAAACAATGATTTACATCAATCCTTTTACATAATTCTTGTTTCTCATGACATTTCTAACATTGCCCACAATTATCAACTTTCTAAGTCTTTCTGAGCAGGAGAAATCGCAAAACATAGTCATTTCTTCATTGCCGTCCAAAAACAACGCTTTTTTGCATTCCTGTCTCACTTTCTCTTAGAAACAATGATTTACATCAATCCTTTTACATAATTCTTGTTTCTCATGACATTTCTAACATTGCCCACAATTATCAACTTTCTAAGTCTTTCTGAGCACGAGGAATCGCGAAATATAGTCATTTCTTCATTGCCGTCCAAAAACAATGCTTTTTTGCATTTCTGTCTCACTTTCTCTTGTAAATAATGATTTACATCAATCCTTTTACATAATTCTTGTTTCTCATGACATTTCTAACATTGCCCACAATTATCAACTTTCTAAGTCTTTCTGAGCAGGAGAAATCGCAAAACATAGTCATTTCTTCATTGCCGTCCAAAAACAACGCTTTTTTGCATTCCTGTCTCACTTTCTCTTAGAAACAATGATTTACATCAATCCTTTTACATAATTCTTGTTTCTCATGACATTTCTAACATTGCACACAATTATCAACTTTCTAAGTCTTTCTGAACAGGAGAAATTGCAAAACATAGTCATTTCTTCATTGCCGTACAAAAACAACGCTTTTTTGCATTCCTGTCTCACTTTCTCTTAGAAACAATGATTTACATCAATCCTTTTACATAATTCTTGTTTCTCATGACATTTCTAACATTGCCCACAATTATCAACTTTCTAAGTCTTTCTGAGCACGAGAAATTGCAAAACATAGTCATTTCTTCATTGCCGTCCAAAAACAACGCTTTTTTGCATTCCTGTCTCACTTTCTCTTAGAAACAATGATTTACATCAATCCTTTTACATAATTCTTGTTTCTCATGACATTTCTAATATTGCCCACAATTATCAACTTTCTAAGTCTTTCTGAGCAGGAGAAATCGCAAAACATAGTCATTTCTTCATTGCCGTCCAAAAACAACGCTTTTTTGCATTCCTGTCTCACTTTCTCTTAGAAACAATGATTTACATCAATCCTTTTACATAATTCTTGTTTCTCATGACATTTCTAACATTGCCCACAATTATCAACTTTCTAAGTCTTTCTGAGCAGGAGAAATCACAAATCATAGTCATTTCTTCATTGCCGTCCAAAAACAATGCTTTTTTGCATTCCTGTCTCACTTTCTCTTAGAAACAATGATTTACATCAATCCTTTTACATAATTCTTGTTTCTCATGACATTTCTAACATTGCCCACAATTATCAACTTTCTAAGTCTTTCTGAGCAGGAGAAATCGCAAAACATAGTAATTTCTTCATTGCCGTCCAAAAACAACGCTTTTTTGCATTCCTGTCTCACTTTCTCTTAGAAACAATGATTTACATCAATCCTTTTACATAATTCTTGTTTCTCATGACATTTCTAACATTACCCACAATTATCAACTTTCTAAGTCTTTCTGAGCACGAGAAATTGCAGAACATAGTCATTTCTTCATTGCCGTCCAAAAACAACGCTTTTTTGCATTCCTGTCTCACTTTCTCTTAGAAACAATGATTTACATCAATCCTTTTACATAATTCTTGTTTCTCATGACATTTCTAATATTGCCCACAATTATCAACTTTCTAAGTCTTTCTGAGCGGGAGAAATCGCAAAACATAGTCATTTCTTCATTGCCGTCCAAAAACAACGCTTTTTTGCATTCCTGTCTCACTTTCTCTTAGAAACAATGATTTACATCAATCCTTTTACATAATTCTTCTTTCTCATGACATTTCTAACATTGCCCACAATTATCAACTTTCTAAGTCTTTCTGAGCAGGAGAAATCGCAAAACATAGTAATTTCTTCATTGCCGTCCAAAAACGCTTTTTTGCATTCCTGTCTCACTTTCTCTTAGAAACAATGATTTACATCAATCCTTTTACATAATTCTTGTTTCTCATGA
>NW_027447475.1:0-30618 GCF_038048845.1 Mixophyes fleayi | reverse complement strand
TCATGAATCATGAATCATGAATTGAATAATGAATCATGAATCATGAATCGAATCATGAATCAAGAATCATGAATTGAATCATGAATCATGAATTAAATCATGAATCTTGAATCATGAATTGAATCATGAATCATGAATCATGAATTGAATAATGAATCATGAAACATGAATCGAATCATGAATCATGAGTAAAAAATCATGAATCGAATGATGAATCATGAATTGAATCATGAATCATGAATCATGAATTATGAATTGAATCATGAATCATGAATCATGTATTGAATCATGAATCATGAATCATGAATCATGAATTGAATCATAAATCATGAATCATGAATCGAATCATGAATCATGAATCAAGAATCATAAATCGAATCATGAATCATGAATCGAATCATGAATCATGAATCGAATCATGAATCATGAATCATGAATTGAATCATAAATCATAAATCATGAATCGAATCATGAATCATGAATCATGAATCATGAATCATGAATCATGAATTGAATCATGAATCATAAATCATGAATTAAATCATGAATCATGAATCATGAATCATGAATCATGAATCATGAATCATGAATTGAATCATGAATCATGAATCATGAATCATGAATTGAATCATGAATCATGAATTATGAATCATGAATTGAATCATGAATCATGATTCATGAATTGAATCATGAATCATGAATTATGAATCATGAATTGAATCATGAATCATGATTCATGAATTGAATCATGAATCATGAATCGAATCATGAATCTTGAATCATGAATTGAATCATGAATCATGAATCATGAATTGAATAATGAATCATGAAACATGAATCGAATCATGAATCATGAGTAAAAAATCATGAATCGAATGATGAATCATGAATTGAATCATGAATCATGTATCATGAATCATGAATCATGAATCATGAATTTAATCATGAATCATGAATCATGAATCAAATCATGAATCATGAATCAAGAATCATGAATCGAATCATGAATCATGAATCGAATCATGAATCATGAATTGAATCATAAATCATGAATCGAATCATAAATCATGAATCATGAATCATGAATTGAATCATGAATCATAAATCATGAATTGAATCATGAATCATGAATCATGAATCATGTATTGAATCATGAATCATGAATCATGAATCATGAATTATGAATTGAATCATGAATCATGAATCATGTATTGAATCATGAATCATGAATCATGAATCCTGAATCATGAATTGAATCATAAATCATGAATCATGAATTATGAATTGAATCATGAATCATGAATCATGTATTGAATCATGAATCATGAATCATGAATCATGAATTGAATCATAAATCATAAATCATGAATCGAATCATGAATCATGAATCATGAATCATGAATCATGAATTGAATCATGAATCATAAATCATGAATTGAATCATGAATCATGAATCATGAATTGAATCATGAATCATGAATCATGAATCATGAATCATGAATCATGAATTGAATCATGAATCATGAATTATGAATCATGAATTGAATCATGAATAATGAATCATGAATTGAATCATGAATCGAATCATGAATAATGAATTGAATCATGAATCATGAATCATAAAATTGAATCATGAATCATGAATTGAATCATGAATCATGAATCATGAATTGAATAATGAATCATGAATCATGAATCGAATCATGAATCATGAATCAAGAATCATGAATTGAATCATGAATCATGAATCAAATCATGAATCTTGAATCATGAATTGAATCATGAATCATGAATCATGAATTGAATAATGAATCATGAAACATGAATCGAATCATGAATCATGAGTAAAAAATCATGAATCGAATGATGAATCATGAATTGAATCATGAATCATGAATCATGAATTATGAATTGAATCATGAATCATGAATCATGAATTGAATCATAAATCATGAATCATGAATCGAATCATGAATCATGAATCAAGAATCATAAATCGAATCATGAATCATGAATCGAATCATGAATCATGAATCATGAATTGAATCATAAATCATAAATCATGAATCGAATCATGAATCATGAATCATGAATCATGAATCATGAATCATGAATTGAATCATGAATCATAAATCATGAATTAAATCATGAATCATGAATCATGAATCATGAATCATGAATCATGAATTGAATCATGAATCATGAATCATGAATCATGAATTGAATCATGAATCATGAATTATGAATCATGAATTGAATCATGAATCATGATTCATGAATTGAATCATGAATCATGAATTATGAATCATGAATTGAATCATGAATCATGATTCATGAATTGAATCATGAATCATGAATCGAATCATGAATCTTGAATCATGAATTGAATCATGAATCATGAATCATGAATTGAATAATGAATCATGAAACATGAATCGAATCATGAATCATGAGTAAAAAATCATGAATCGAATGATGAATCATGAATTGAATCATGAATCATGTATCATGAATCATGAATCATGAATCATGAATTTAATCATGAATCATGAATCGAATCATGAATCATGAATTGAATCATGAATCATGAATCATGAATCATGAATTGAATCATGAATCATAAATCATGAATCGAATCATGAATCATGAATCAAGAATCATGAATCGAATCATGAATCATGAATCGAATCATAAATCATGAATCATGAATTGAATCATGAATCATGAATCATGAATCATGAATCATGAATTGAATCATGAATCATGAATCATGAATTGAATCATGAATCATGAATCATGAATCATGAATCATGAATTGAATCATGAATCATGAATCATGAATCATGAATCATGAATTATGAATCTTAAATCGAATCATGAATCATGAATCATGAATCAAATCATAAATCATGAATCGAATAATGAATCATGAATCATGAATTGAATCATAAATCATGAATCATGAATCATGAATCATGAATCATAAATCGAATCATAAATCATGAATCATGAATTGAATCATGAATCATGAATCATGAATTATGAATTGAATCATGAATCATGAATCATGAATTGAATCATGAATCATGAATCATGAATCATGAATCATGAATTGAATCATGAATCATGAATCATGAATTGAATCATGAATCATAAATCGAATCATGAATCATGAATCGAATCATGAATCATGAATCATGAATTGAATCATGAATCATGAATCATGAATTGAATCATGAATCATGAATCGAATCATGAATCATGAATCATGAATTGAATCATGAATCATGAATCATGAATCATGAATCATGAATTGAATCATGAATCATGAATCGAATCATGAATCATGAATTGAATCATGAATCGAATCATGAATCATGAATCATGAATTGTATCATGAATCATGAATCGAATCATGAATCTTGAATCATGAATTGAATCATGAATCGAATCATGAATCATGAATCGAATCATGAATCATGAATCATGAATCATGAATTGAATCATGAATCATGAATCATGAATCATGAATCATGAATTGAATAATGAATCATGAATCATGAATCGAATCATGAATCATGAATCAAGAATCATGAATTGAATCATGAATCATGAATCAAATCATGAATCTTGAATCATGAATTGAATCATGAATCATGAATCATGAATTGAATAATGAATCATGAAACATGAATCGAATCATGAATCATGAGTAAAAAAATCATGAATCGAATGATGAATCATGAATTGAATCATGAATCATGAATCATGAATTATGAATTGAATCATGAATCATGTATTGAATCATGAATCATGAATCATGAATCATGAATCATGAATTGAATCATAAATCATGAATCATGAATCGAATCATGAATCATGAATCAAGAATCATAAATCGAATCATGAATCATGAATCGAATCATGAATCATAAATCATGAATCGAATCATGAATCATAAATCATGAATCGAATCATGAATCATGAATCATGAATCATGAATCATGAATTGAATCATGAATCATAAATCATGAATTAAATCATGAATCATGAATCATGAATCATGAATCATGAATTGAATCATGAATCATGAATCATGAATTGAATCATGAATCATGAATTATGAATCATGAATTGAATCATGAATCATGATTCATGAATTGAATCATGAATCATGAATTGAATCATGAATCATGAATCATAAAATTGAATCATGAATCATGAATTGAATCATGAATCATGAATCATGAATTGAATCATGAGTCATGAATCTTGAATTGAATCATGAATTAAATTATGAATCATGAATCAAGAATTGAATCATGAATCATGAATCATGAATCATAAATTGAATCATGAATCATGAATCATGATTGAATCATGAATTTAATCATGAATCATGAATCATGAATTGAATCATGAATCATGAATCATGAATTGAATCATGAACCATGAATCTAATCATGAATCATGAATCGAATCATGAATATTGAATCATGAATTGTATCATGAATCATGAATCGAATCATGAATCTTGAATCGAATCATGAATTGAATCATGAATCATGAATCATGAATCATGAATTGAATCATGAATCATGAATCATGAATCGAATCATGAATCATGAGTCAAGAATCATGAATCAAATCATGAATCATGAATCATGAATCATGAATCATGAATCATGAATCATGAATTGAATCTTGAATCATGAATCATGAATTGAATCATGAATCATGAATCATGAATCATGAATCATGAATTGAATCATGAATCATGAATTGAATCATGAATCATGAATCATGAATTGAATCATGAATCATGAATCATGAATCATGAATTGAATCATGAATCCTGAATCATGAATTATGAATTGAATCTGAATCATGAATTGAATCATGAATCATGAATCATGAATCATGAATCATGAATCATGAATCATAAATTAAAATCATGAATCATGAATCATGAATCGAATCATGAATCATGAATCAAGAATCATGAATCGAATCATGAATCATGAATCGAATCATAAATCATGAATCATGAATTGAATCATGAATCGAATCATGAATCTTGAATCAAGAATCATGAATCGAATCATGAATCATGAATCGAATCATAAATCATGAATCATGAATTGAATCATGTATCATGAATCATGAATCATGAATCATGAATCATGAATCATGAATCATTAATTGAATCATGAATCATGAATCATGAATCGAATCATGAGTCATGAATCATGAATCATGAATTGAATCATGAATCATGAATCATGAATCGAATCATGAATCATGAATCAAGAATCATGAATCGAATCATGAATCATGAATCGAATCATGAATCATGAATCGAATCATGAATCATGAATCATGAATTGAATCATGAATCATGAATCATGAATCATGAATCGAATCATGAATCATAAATCATGAATAATGAATCATGCATCATGAATCATAAATCGAATCATGAATCATGAATCGAATCATGAATCATGAATCATGAATCGTTAATTGAATCATGAATCATGAATCATAAATTGAATCATGAATTATGAATTGAATCATGAATCATGAATCGAATCATGAATCATGAATCATGAATTGAATCATGAATCATGAATCATACATTGAATCATGAATCATGAATTGAATCATGAATCATGAATCGAATCATGAATCATGAATCGAATCATGAATCATGAATCATGAATTGAATCATGAATCATGAATCATGAATCATGAATCATAAATCGAATCATGAATCATGAGTTGAATCAGGATTCGAATCATGAATTGAATTATGAATCATGAATTGAATCATGAATCATGATTCTTGAATCATGAATCATGAATTGAATCATGAATCATGAATTGAATCATGAATCATGAATCATGAATTGAATCATGAATCATGAATCATGAATCATGAATCATGAATCGAATCATGAATCATGAATTGAATCATGAATCATGAATCAAATCATGAATCATGAATCAAGAATCATGAATCGAATCATGAATCATGAATCGAATCATGAATCATGAATTGAATCATAAATCATAAATCATGAATCGAATCATGAATCATGAATCATGAATTGAATCATGAATCATGAATCATGAATCATGAATCATGAATTATGAATTGAATCATGAATCATGTATCATGTATTGAATCATGAATCATGAATCATGAATCATGAATCATGAATTGAATCATAAATCATGAATCATGAATTATGAATTGAATCATGAATCATGAATCATGTATTGAATCATGAATCATGAATCATGAATCATGAATTGAATCATAAATCATAAATCATGAATCGAATCATGAATCATGAATCATGAATCATGAATCATGAATTGAATCATGAATCATAAATCATGAATTGAATCATGAATCATGAATCATGAATCATGAATCATGAATTGAATCATGAATCATGAATCATGAATCATGAATTGAATCATGAATCATGAATCATGAATCATGAATCATGAATTGAATTATGAATCATAAATCATGAATTGAATCATGAATCATGAATCATGAATCATGAATTGAATCATGAATCATGAATCATGAATCATGAATTGAATCATGAATCATGAATCATGAATTGAATCATGAATCGAATCATGAATCATGAATTGAATCATGAATCATGAATCATAAATTGAATCATGAATCATGAATTGAATCATGAATCATGAATTGAATCATGAATCATGAATCATGAATCATGAATCATGAATTGAATCATGAGTCATGAATCATGAATTGAATCATGAATTAAATTATGAATCATGAATCAAGAATTGAATCATGAATCATGAATCATAAATTGAATCATGAATCTTGAATCATGAATTGAATCATGAATTAAATCATGAATCATGAATCATGAATTGAATCATGAATCATGAATCATGAATTTAATCATGAACCATGAATCGAATCATGAATCATGAATTGAATCATGAATCGAATCATGAATCATGAATCATGAATTGTATCATGAATCATGAATCGAATCATGAATCTTGAATCATGAATTGAATCATGAATCATGAATCATGAATTGAATAATGAATCATGAATCATGAATCGAATCATGAATCATGAGTCAAGAATCATGAATCGAATCATGAATCATGAATAATGAATTGAATAATGAATCATGAATCATGAATCGAATCATGAATCATGAATCAAGAATCATGAATTGAATCATGAATCATGAATCAAATCATGAATCTTGAATCATGAATTGAATCATGAATCATGAATCATGAATTGAATAATGAATCATGAAACATGAATCGAATCATGAATCATGAGTAAAAAAATCATGAATCGAATGATGAATCATGAATTGAATCATGAATCATGAATCATGAATTATGAATTGAATCATGAATCATGTATTGAATCATGAATCATGAATCATGAATCATGAATCATGAATTGAATCATAAATCATGAATCATGAATCGAATCATGAATCATGAATCAAGAATCATAAATCGAATCATGAATCATGAATCGAATCATGAATCATAAATCATGAATCGAATCATGAATCATAAATCATGAATCGAATCATGAATCATGAATCATGAATCATGAATCATGAATTGAATCATGAATCATAAATCATGAATTAAATCATGAATCATGAATCATGAATCATGAATCATGAATTGAATCATGAATCATGAATCATGAATTGAATCATGAATCATGAATTATGAATCATGAATTGAATCATGAATCATGATTCATGAATTGAATCATGAATCATGAATTGAATCATGAATCATGAATCATAAAATTGAATCATGAATCATGAATTGAATCATGAATCATGAATCATGAATCATGAATTGAATCATGAGTCATGAATCTTGAATTGAATCATGAATTAAATTATGAATCATGAATCAAGAATTGAATCATGAATCATGAATCATGAATCATAAATTGAATCATGAATCATGAATCATGAATTGAATCATGAATTTAATCATGAATCATGAATCATGAATTGAATCATGAATCATGAATCATGAATTGAATCATGAACCATGAATCTAATCATGAATCATGAATCGAATCATGAATATTGAATCATGAATTGTATCATGAATCATGAATCGAATCATGAATCTTGAATCGAATCATGAATTGAATCATGAATCATGAATCATGAATCATGAATTGAATCATGAATCATGAATCATGAATCGAATCATGAATCATGAGTCAAGAATCATGAATCAAATCATGAATCATGAATCATGAATCATGAATCATGAATCATGAATCATGAATCATGAATTGAATCTTGAATCATGAATCATGAATTGAATCATGAATCATGAATCATGAATCATGAATCATGAATTGAATCATGAATCATGAATTGAATCATGAATCATGAATCATGAATTGAATCATGAATCATGAATCATGAATCATGAATTGAATCATGAATCCTGAATCATGAATTATGAATTGAATCATGAATCATGAATTGAATCATGAATCATGAATCATGAATCATGAATCATGAATCATGAATCATAAATTAAATCATGAATCATGAATCATGAATCGAATCATGAATCATGAATCAAGAATCATGAATCGAATCATGAATCATGAATCGAATCATAAATCATGAATCATGAATTGAATCATGAATCGAATCATGAATCATGAATCAAGAATCATGAATCGAATCATGAATCATGAATCGAATCATAAATCATGAATCATGAATTGAATCATGTATCATGAATCATGAATCATGAATCATGAATCATGAATCATGAATCATTAATTGAATCATGAATCATGAATCATGAATCGAATCATGAGTCATGAATCATGAATCATGAATTGAATCATGAATCATGAATCATGAATCGAATCATGAATCATGAATCAAGAATCATGAATCGAATCATGAATCATGAATCGAATCATGAATCATGAATCGAATCATGAATCATGAATCATGAATTGAATCATGAATCATGAATCATGAATCATGAATCGAATCATGAATCATAAATCATGAATAATGAATCATGCATCATGAATCATAAATCGAATCATGAATCATGAATCGAATCATGAATCATGAATCATGAATCGTTAATTGAATCATGAATCATGAATCATAAATTGAATCATGAATTATGAATTGAATCATGAATCATGAATCGAATCATGAATCATGAATCATGAATTGAATCATGAATCATGAATCATACATTGAATCATGAATCATGAATTGAATCATGAATCATGAATCGAATCATGAATCATGAATCGAATCATGAATCATGAATCATGAATTGAATCATGAATCATGAATCATGAATCATGAATCATAAATCGAATCATGAATCATGAGTTGAATCAGGATTCGAATCATGAATTGAATTATGAATCATGAATTGAATCATGAATCATGATTCTTGAATCATGAATCATGAATTGAATCATGAATCATGAATTGAATCATGAATCATGAATCATGAATTGAATCATGAATCATGAATCATGAATCATGAATCATGAATCGAATCATGAATCATGAATTGAATCATGAATCATGAATCAAATCATGAATCATGAATCAAGAATCATGAATCGAATCATGAATCATGAATCGAATCATGAATCATGAATTGAATCATAAATCATAAATCATGAATCGAATCATGAATCATGAATCATGAATTGAATCATGAATCATGAATCATGAATCATGAATCATGAATTATGAATTGAATCATGAATCATGTATCATGTATTGAATCATGAATCATGAATCATGAATCATGAATCATGAATTGAATCATAAATCATGAATCATGAATTATGAATTGAATCATGAATCATGAATCATGTATTGAATCATGAATCATGAATCATGAATCATGAATTGAATCATAAATCATAAATCATGAATCGAATCATGAATCATGAATCATGAATCATGAATCATGAATTGAATCATGAATCATAAATCATGAATTGAATCATGAATCATGAATCATGAATCATGAATCATGAATTGAATCATGAATCATGAATCATGAATCATGAATTGAATCATGAATCATGAATCATGAATCATGAATCATGAATTGAATTATGAATCATAAATCATGAATTGAATCATGAATCATGAATCATGAATCATGAATTGAATCATGAATCATGAATCATGAATCATGAATTGAATCATGAATCATGAATCATGAATTGAATCATGAATCGAATCATGAATCATGAATTGAATCATGAATCATGAATCATAAATTGAATCATGAATCATGAATTGAATCATGAATCATGAATTGAATCATGAATCATGAATCATGAATCATGAATCATGAATTGAATCATGAGTCATGAATCATGAATTGAATCATGAATTAAATTATGAATCATGAATCAAGAATTGAATCATGAATCATGAATCATAAATTGAATCATGAATCTTGAATCATGAATTGAATCATGAATTAAATCATGAATCATGAATCATGAATTGAATCATGAATCATGAATCATGAATTTAATCATGAACCATGAATCGAATCATGAATCATGAATTGAATCATGAATCGAATCATGAATCATGAATCATGAATTGTATCATGAATCATGAATCGAATCATGAATCTTGAATCATGAATTGAATCATGAATCATGAATCATGAATTGAATAATGAATCATGAATCATGAATCGAATCATGAATCATGAGTCAAGAATCATGAATCGAATCATGAATCATGAATAATGAATCATGAATTGAATCATGAATCATGAATCATGAATTGAATCATGAATCATGAATCATGAATCATGAATCATGAATTGAATCATGAATCATGAATCATGAATTGAATCATGAATCTTGAATCATGAATTATGAATTGAATCATGAATCATGAATTGAATCATGAATCATGAATCATAAATCATGAATCATGAATCATGAATCATGAATTTAATCATGAATCATGAATCATGAATCGAATCATGAATCGAATCATGAATCATGAATCATGAATTGTATCATGAATCATGAATCGAATCATGAATCTTGAATCATGAATCGAATCATGAATCATGAATTGAATCATGAATCATGAATCATGAATCATGAATTGAATCATGAATCATGAATCATGAATCATGAATCATGAATTGAATCATGAATCATGAATCATGAATCGAATCATGAATCATGAATCAAGAATCATGAATTGAATCATGAATCATGAATCGAATCATGAATCTTGAATCATGAATTGAATCATGAATCATGAATCATGAATCATGAATCATGAATTGAATAATGAATCATGAAACATGAATCGAATGATGAATCATGAGTAAAAAATCATGAATCGAATGATGAATCATGAATTGAATCATGAATCATGAATCATGAATTATGAATTGAATCATGAATCATGAATCATGTATTGAATCATGAATCATGAATCATGAATCATGAATCATGAATTGAATCATAAATCATGAATCATGAATCGAATCATGAATCAAGAATCATAAATCGAATCATGAATCATGAATCAAATCATGAATCATGAATCATGAATTGAATCATAAATCATAAATCATGAATCGAATCATGAATCATGAATCATGAATCATGAATCATGAATTGAATCATGAATCATAAATCATGAATTGAATCATGAATCATGAATCATGAAATATGAATTGAATCATGAATCATGAATCATGAATCATGAATCATGAATTGAATCATGAATCATGAATTATGAATCATGAATTGAATCATGAATAATGAATCATGAATTGAATCATGAATCGAATCATGAATCATGAATTGAATCATGAATCATGAATCATAAAATTGAATCATGAATCATGAATTGAATCATGAATCATGAATTGAATAATGAATCATGAATCATGAATCGAATCATGAATCATGAATCAAGAATCATGAATTGAATCATGAATCATGAATCAAATCATGAATCTTGAATCATGAATCGAATCATGAATCATGAATCATGAATTGAATAATGAATCATGAAACATGAATCGAATCATGAATCATGAGTAAAAAATCATGAATCGAATGATGAATCATGAATTGAATCATGAATCATGAATCATGAATTATGAATTGAATCATGAATCATGAATCATGTATTGAATCATGAATCATGAATCATGAATCATGAATTGAATCATAAATCATGAATCATGAATCGAATCATGAATCATGAATCAAGAATCATAAATCGAATCATGAATCATGAATCGAATCATGAATCAAGAATCATGAATTGAATCATAAATCATGAATCGAATCATGAATCATGAATCATGAATCATGAATCATGAATCATGAATTGAATCATGAATCATAAATCATGAATTAAATCATGAATCATGAATCATGAATCATGAATCATGAATCATGAATTGAATCATGAATCATGAATCATGAATCATGAATTGAATCATGAATCATGAATTATGAATCATGAATTGAATCATGAATCATGATTCATGAATTGAATCATGAATCATGAATTATGAATCATGAATTGAATCATGAATCATGATTCATGAATTGAATCATGAATCATGAATCGAATCATGAATCTTGAATCATGAATTGAATCATGAATCATGAATTGAATAATGAATCATGAAACATGAATCGAATCATGAATCATGAGTAAAAACTCATGAATCGAATGATGAATCATGAATTGAATCATGAATCATGAATCATGAATTATAAATTGAATCATGAATCATGAATCATGTATTGAATCATGAATCATGAATCATGAATCATGAATTGAATCATAAATCATGAATCATGAATCGAATCATGAATCAAGAATCATAAATCAAATCATGAATCATGAATCAAATCATGAATCATGAATCATGAATTGAATCATAAATCATAAATCATGAATCGAATCATGAATCATGAATCATGAATTGAATCATGAATCATAAATCATGAATTAAATCATGAATCATGAATCATGAATCATGAATCATGAATTGAATCATGAATCATGAATCATGAATCATGAATTGAATCATGAATCATGAATTATGAATCATGAATTGAATCATGAATAATGAATCATGAATTGAATCACGAATCGAATCATGATTCATGAATTAAATCATGAATCATGAATCATAAAATTTAATCATGAATCATGAATTGAATCATGAATCATGAATCATGAATTGAATAATGAATCATGAATCATGAATCGAATCATGAATCATGAATCTTGAATCATGAATTGAATCATGAATCATGAATCAAATCATGAATCTTGAATCATGAATTGAATCATGAATCATGAATCATGAATTGAATAATGAATCATGAAACATGAATCGAATCATGAATCATGAGTAAAAAATCATGAATCGAATGATGAATCATGAATTGAATCATGAATCATGAATCATGAATTATGAATTGAATCATGAATCATGAATCATGTATTGAATCATGAATCATGAATCATGAATTGAATCATAAATCATGAATCATGAATCGAATCATGAATCATGAATCAAGAATCATAAATCGAATCATGAATCATGAATCGAATAATGAATCATGAATCATGAATTGAATCATAAATCATAAATCATGAATCGAATCATGAATCATGAATCATGAATCATGAATTGAATCATGAATCATAAATCATGAATTAAATCATGAATCATGAATCATGAATCATGAATCATGAATTGAATCATGAATTATGAATCATGAATCATGAATTGAATCATGAATCATGAATTATGAATCATGAATTGAATCATGAATCATGATTCATGAATTGAATCATGAATCAAATCATGAATCATGAATTGAATCATGAATCATGAATCATAAAATTGAATCATGAATTGAATCATGAATCATGAATCATGAATCATGAATTGAATCATGAGTCATGAATCTTGAATTGAATCATGAATTAAATTATGAATCATGAATCAAGAATTGAATCATGAATCATGAATCATGAATCATAAATTGAACCATGAATCATGAATCATGAATTGAATCATGAATTAGATCATGAATCATGAATCATGAATTGAATCATGAATCATGAATTGAATCATGAATCATGAATCATGAATTGAATCATGAACCATGAATCGAATCATGAATCATGAATTGAATCACGAATCGAATCATGAATCATGAATTGAATCATGAATTGAATCATGAATCATGAATCTTGAATCATGAATTGAATCATGAATTGAATCATGAATCATGAATCATGAATTAAATCATGAATCATGAATCATGAATCGAATCATGAATCATGAGTCAAGAATCATGAATCAAATCATGAATCATGAATCATGAATCATGAATCATGAATCATGAATCATGAATCATGAATTGAATCATGAATCATGAATTGAATCATGAATCATGAATCATGAATCATTAATCATGAATTGAATCATGAATCATGAATCATGAATTGAATCATGAATCATGAATCATGAATCATGAATCATGAATTGTATCATGAATCATGAATCATGAATTGAATCATGAATCATGAATCATGAATTGAATCATGAATCATGAATCTTGAATCATGAATTATGAATTGAATCATGAATCATGAATTGAATCATGAATCATGAATCATGAATCATGAATCATGAATCATAAATTAAATCATGAATCAAGAATCATGAATCGAATCATGAATCGAATCATGAATCATGAATTGAATCATAAATCATAAATCATGAATCGAATCATGAATCATGAATCATGAATCATGAATCATGAATTGAATCATGAATCATAAATCATGAATTGAATCATGAATCATGAATCATGAATCATGAATCATGAATTGAATCATGAATCATGAATCATGAATCATGAATTGAATCATGAATCATGAATCATGAATCATGAATCATGAATCATGAATTGAATTATGAATCATAAATCATGAATTGAATCATGAATCATGAATCATGAATCATGAATTGAATCATGAATCATGAATCATGAATCATGAATTGAATCATGAATCATGAATCATGAATTGAATCATGAATCGAATCATGAATCATGAATTGAATCATGAATCATGAATCATAAATTGAATCATGAATCATGAATTGAATCATGAATCATGAATTGAATCATGAATCATGAATCATGAATCATGAATCATGAATTGAATCATGAGTCATGAATCATGAATTGAATCATGAATTAAATTATGAATCATGAATCAAGAATTGAATCATGAATCATGAATCATAAATTGAATCATGAATCTTGAATCATGAATTGAATCATGAATTAAATCATGAATCATGAATCATGAATTGAATCATGAATCATGAATCATGAATTTAATCATGAACCATGAATCGAATCATGAATCATGAATTGAATCATGAATCGAATCATGAATCATGAATCATGAATTGTATCATGAATCATGAATCGAATCATGAATCTTAAATCATGAATTGAATCATGAATCATGAATCATGAATTGAATAATGAATCATGAATCATGAATCGAATCATGAATCATGAGTCAAGAATCATGAATCGAATCATGAATCATGAATAATGAATCATGAATTGAATCATGAATCATGAATCATGAATTGAATCATGAATCATGAATCATGAATCATGAATCATGAATTGAATCATGAATCATGAATCATGAATTGAATCATGAATCTTGAATCATGAATTATGAATTGAATCATGAATCATGAATTGAATCATGAATCATGAATCATGAATCATGAATCATGAATCATGAATTGAATCATGAATCATGAATCATCAATCGAATCATGAATCGAATCATGAATCATGAATCATGAATTGTATCATGAATCATGAATCGAATCATGAATCTTGAATCATGAATTGAATCATGAATCGAATCATGAATCATGAATTGAATCATGAATCATGAATCATGAATCATGAATTGAATCATGAATCATGAATCATGAATCATGAATCATGAATTGAATCATGAATCATGAATCATGAATCGAATCATGAATCATGAATCAAGAATCATGAATTGAATCATGAATCATGAATCGAATCATGAATCTTGAATCATGAATTGAATCATGAATCATGAATCATGAATTGAATAATGAATCATGAAACATGAATCGAATGATGAATCATGAGTAAAAAATCATGAATCGAATGATGAATCATGAATTGAATCATGAATCATGAATCATGAATTATGAATTGAATCATGAATCATGAATCATGTATTGAATCATGAATCATGAATCATGAATCATGAATCATGAATTGAATCATAAATCATGAATCATGAATCGAATCATGAATCAAGAATCATAAATCGAATCATGAATCATGAATCAAATCATGAATCATGAATCATGAATTGAATCATAAATCATAAATCATGAATCGAATCATGAATCATGAATCATGAATAATGAATCATGAATCATGAATTGAATCATGAATCATAAATCATGAATTGAATCATGAATCATGAATCATGAATCATGAATTGAATCATGAATCATGAATCATGAATCATGAATCATGAATCATGAATTGAATCATGAATCATGAATTATGAATCATGAATTGAATCATGAATAATGAATCATGAATTGAATCATGAATCGAATCATGAATCATGAATTGAATCATGAATCATGAATCATAAAATTGAATCATGAATCATGAATTGAATCATGAATCATGAATCATGAATTGAATAATGAATCATGAATCATGAATCGAATCATGAATCATGAATCAAGAATCATGAATTGAATCATGAATCATGAATCAAATCATGAATCTTGAATCATGAATCGAATCATGAATCATGAATCATGAATTGAATAATGAATCATGAAACATGAATCGAATCATGAATCATGAGTAAAAAATCATGAATCGAATGATGAATCATGAATTGAAT
Source organism: Mixophyes fleayi (assembly GCF_038048845.1). Lineage (NCBI taxonomy): Eukaryota > Metazoa > Chordata > Amphibia > Anura > Limnodynastidae > Mixophyes > Mixophyes fleayi. The sequence continues at coordinate 13,507 of NW_027447475.1, read as the reverse complement.
CATGAATCATGAATCATGAATTATGAATTGAATCATGAATCATGAATCATGTATTGAATCATGAATCATGAATCATGAATCATGAATTGAATCATAAATCATGAATCATGAATCGAATCATGAATCATGAATCAAGAATCATAAATCGAATCATGAATCATGAATCGAATCATGAATCAAGAATCATGAATTGAATCATAAATCATGAATCGAATCATGAATCATGAATCATGAATCATGAATCATGAATTGAATCATGAATCATAAATCATGAATTAAATCATGAATCATGAATCATGAATCATGAATCATGAATCATGAATTGAATCATGAATCATGAATCATGAATTGAATCATGAATCATGAATTATGAATCATGAATTGAATCATGAATCATGATTCATGAATTGAATCATGAATCATGAATTATGAATCATGAATTGAATCATGAATCATGATTCATGAATTGAATCATGAATCATGAATCGAATCATGAATCTTGAATCATGAATTGAATCATGAATCATGAATTGAATAATGAATCATGAAACATGAATCGAATCATGAATCATGAGTAAAAAATCATGAATCGAATGATGAATCATGAATTGAATCATGAATCATGAATCATGAATTATAAATTGAATCATGAATCATGAATCATGTATTGAATCATGAATCATGAATCATGAATCATGAATTGAATCATAAATCATGAATCATGAATCGAATCATGAATCAAGAATCATAAATCAAATCATGAATCATGAATCAAATCATGAATCATGAATCATGAATTGAATCATAAATCATAAATCATGAATCGAATCATGAATCATGAATCATGAATTGAATCATGAATCATAAATCATGAATTGAATCATGAATCATGAATCATGAATCATGAATCATGAATTGAATCATGAATCATGAATCATGAATCATGAATTGAATCATGAATCATGAATTATGAATCATGAATTGAATCATGAATAATGAATCATGAATTGAATCACGAATCGAATCATGATTCATGAATTAAATCATGAATCATGAATCATAAAATTTAATCATGAATCATGAATTGAATCATGAATCATGAATCATGAATTGAATAATGAATCATGAATCATGAATCGAATCATGAATCATGAATCTTGAATCATGAATTGAATCATGAATCATGAATCAAATCATGAATCTTGAATCATGAATTGAATCATGAATCATGAATCATGAATTGAATAATGAATCATGAAACATGAATCGAATCATGAATCATGAGTAAAAAATCATGAATCGAATGATGAATCATGAATTGAATCATGAATCATGAATCATGAATTATGAATTGAATCATGAATCATGAATCATGTATTGAATCATGAATCATGAATCATGAATCATGAATTGAATCATAAATCATGAATCATGAATCGAATCATGAATCATGAATCAAGAATCATAAATCGAATCATGAATCATGAATCGAATAATGAATCATGAATCATGAATTGAATCATAAATCATAAATCATGAATCGAATCATGAATCATGAATCATGAATCATGAATCATGAATTGAATCATGAATCATAAATCATGAATTAAATCATGAATCATGAATCATGAATCATGAATCATGAATTGAATCATGAATCATGAATCATGAATCATGAATTGAATCATGAATCATGAATTATGAATCATGAATTGAATCATGAATCATGATTCATGAATTGAATCATGAATCAAATCATGAATCATGAATTGAATCATGAATCATGAATCATAAAATTGAATCATGAATTGAATCATGAATCATGAATCATGAATCATGAATTGAATCATGAGTCATGAATCTTGAATTGAATCATGAATTAAATTATGAATCATGAATCAAGAATTGAATCATGAATCATGAATCATGAATCATAAATTGAATCATGAATCATGAATCATGAATTGAATCATGAATTAGATCATGAATCATGAATCATGAATTGAATCATGAATCATGAATTGAATCATGAATCATGAATCATGAATTGAATCATGAACCATGAATCGAATCATGAATCATGAATTGAATCACGAATCGAATCATGAATCATGAATTGAATCATGAATTGAATCATGAATCATGAATCTTGAATCATGAATTGAATCATGAATTGAATCATGAATCATGAATCATGAATTAAATCATGAATCATGAATCATGAATCGAATCATGAATCATGAGTCAAGAATCATGAATCAAATCATGAATCATGAATCATGAATCATGAATCATGAATTGAATCATGAATCATGAATCATGAATTGAATCATGAATCATGAATCATGAATCATTAATCATGAATTGAATCATGAATCATGAATCATGAATTGAATCATGAATCATGAATCATGAATCATGAATCATGAATTGTATCATGAATCATGAATCATGAATTGAATCATGAATCATGAATCATGAATCATGAATTGAATCATGAATCATGAATCTTGAATCATGAATTATGAATTGAATCATGAATCATGAATTGAATCATGAATCATGAATCATGAATCATGAATCATGAATCATAAATTAAATCATGAATCAAGAATCATGAATCGAATCATGAATCGAATCATGAATCATGAATCGAATCATGAATCATGAATCATGAATTGAATCATGAATCATGAATCAGGAATCATGAATCGAATCATGAATCATGAATCATGAATAATGAATCATGAATTGAATCATGAATCATGAATTGAATCATGAATCATTAATCATGAATTGAATCATGAATCATGAATTGAATCATGAATCATGAATTATGTATTGAATCATGAATCATGAATCATGAATCATGAATTGAATCATGAATCATGAATCATGAATTGAATTATGAATCATGAATCATGAATTGAATCATAAATCATGAATCAAGAATCATGAATCGAATCATGAATCATGAATCGAATCATGAATCAAATCATGAATTGAATCATGAATCATGAATCATGAATCATAAATTGAATCATGAATCATGAATCATGAATCATGAATCATGAATTGAATCATGAATCATGAATCATGAATTGAATCATGAATCATGAATCATGAATCGAATCATAAATCATGAATCAAGAATCATGAATCGAATCATTAATCATGAATCGAATCATGAATCAAATCATGAATTAAATCATGAATCATGAATCATGAATCATAAATTGAATCATGAATCATGAATCATGAATTGAATCATGAATCATGAATCATGAATCATGAATCATGAATCATAAATCATAAATCGAATCATTAATCATGAATCATGAATTGAATCATGAATCATGAATCATTAATTGAATCATGAATCATGAATCATAAATTGAATCATGAATTATGAATTGAATCATGAATCATGAATCGAATCATGAATCATAAATCATGAATCATGAATCATAAATCATGAATCATGAATTGAATCATGAATCATGAATCATACATTGAATCATGAATCATGAATTGAATCATGAATCATGAATCGAATCATGAATCATGAATCGAATCATGAATCATGAATCATGAATTGAATCATGAATCATGAATCTTGAATCATGAATCATGAATTGAATCATGAATCATGAATTGAATCATGAATCATGAATCATGAATCATGAATCATGAATTGAATCATGAATCATGAATCATGAATCGAATCATGAATCATGAATTGAATCATGAATCATGAATCATGAATCATGAATCATGAATCATGAATCGAATCATGAATCATGAATCGAATCATGAATCATGAATTGAATCATAAATCATAAATCATGAATCGAATCATGAATCATGAATCATGAATTGAATCATGAATCATAAATCATGAATTGAATCATGAATCATGAATCATGAATCATGAATTGAATCATGAATCATGAATCATGAATCATGAATTATGAATTGAATCATGAATCATGAATCATGTATTGAATCATGAATCATGAATCATGAATCATGAATTGAATCATAAATCATGAATCATGAATTATGAATTGAATCATGAATCATGAATCATGTATTGAATCATGAATCATGAATCATGAATCATGAATTGAATCATAAATCATAAATCATGAATCGAATCATGAATCATGAATCATGAATCATGAATTGAATCATGAATTATAAATCATGAATTGAATCATGAATCATGAATCATGAATCATGAATTGAATCATGAATCATGAATCATGAATCATGAATTAAATCATGAATCATGAATCATGAATCATGAATTGAATCATGAATCATAAATCATGAATTGAATCATGAATCATGAATCATGAATCATGAATCATGAATTGAATCATGAATCATGAATCATGAATCATGAATTGAATCATGAATCATGAATCATGAATTCAATCATGAATCGAATCATGAATCATGAATTGAATCATGAATCATAATTGAATCATGAATCATGAATTGAATCATGAATCATGAATCATGAATCATGAATTGAATCATGAGTCATGAATCTTGAATTGAATCATGAATTAAATTATGAATCATGAATCAAGAATTGAATCATGAATCATGAATCATGAATCATAAATTGAATCAGGAATCATGAATCATGAATTGAATCATGAATTAAATCATGAATGATGAATCATGAATTGAATCATGAATCATGAATCATGAATTTAATCATGAACCATGAATCGAAATCATGAATCATGAATTGAATCATGAATCGAATCATGAATCATGAATCATGAATTGTATCATGAATCATGAATCGAATAATGAATCTTGAATCATGAATTGAATCATGAATCATGAATCATGAATTGAATCATGAATCATGAATCATGAATCATGAATCATGAATTGAATCATGAATCATGAATCATGAATTGAATCATGAATCATGAATCTTGAATCATGAATTATGAATTGAATCATGAATCATGAATTGAATCATGAATCATGAATCATGAATTGAATCATAAATCATGAATCATGAATCATGAATCATGAATTAAATCATGAATCATGAATCATGAATCGAATCATGAATCATGAATCAAGAAACATGAATTGAATCATGAATCATGAATCGAATCATGAATCTTGAATCATGAATTGAATCATGAATCATGAATTGAATAATGAATCATGAAACATGAATCGAATCATGAATCATGAGTAAAAAATCATGAATCGAATGATGAATCATGAATTGAATCATGAATCATGAATCATGAATTATGAATTGAATCATGAATCATGAATCATGTATTGAATCATAAATCATGAATCATGAATCGAATCATGAATCAAGAATCATAAATCGAATCATGAATCATGAATCAAATCATGAATCATGAATCATGAATTGAATCATAAATCATAAATCATGAATCGAATCATGAATCATGAATCATGAATCATGAATCATGAATTGAATCATGAATCATAAATCATAAATTGAATCATGAATCATGAATCATGAATCATGAATTGAATCATGAATCATGAATCATGAATCATGAATCATGAATTGAATCATGAATCATAAATCATAAATTGAATCATGAATCATGAATCATGAATCATGAATTGAATCATGAATCATGAATCATGAATCATGAATTGAATCATGAATCATGAATTATGAATCATGAATTGAATCATGAATAATGAATCATGAATTGAATCATGAATCAAATCATGAATCATGAATTGAATCATGAATCATGAATCATAAAATTGAATCATGAATCATGAATTGAATCATGAATCATGAATCATGAATCATGAATTGAATCATGAGTCATGAATCTTGAATTGAATCATGAATTAAATTATGAATCATGAATCAAGAATTGAATCATGAATCATGAATCATGAATCATAAATTGAATCATGAATCATGAATCATGAATTGAATCATGAATTAAATCATGAATCATGAATCATGAATTGAATCATGAATCATGAATCATGAATTGAATCATGAACCATTAATCGAATCATGAATCATGAATTGAATCATGAATTGAATCATGAATCATGAATTGTATCATGAATCATGAATCGAATCATGAATCTTGAATCATGAATTGAATCATGAATCATGAATCATGAATCATGAATCATGAATCATGAATTGAATAATGAATCATGAATCATGAATCGAATCATGAATCATGAATCATGAATCGAATCATGAATCATGAATCATGAATCATGAATCATGAATCATGAATCATGAATTGAATCATGAATCATGAATTGAATCATGAATCATGAATCATGAATCATGAATCATGAATTGAATCATGAATCATGAATCATGAATTAAATCATGAATCATGAATCATGAATTGAATCATGAATCATGAATCATGAATCATGAATTATGAATTGAATCATGAATCATGAATTGAATCATGAATCATGAATCATAAATTGAATCATGAATCATGAATCATGAATCGAATCATGAATCATGAATCAAGAATCATGAATTGAATCATGAATCATGAATCGAATCATAAATCATGAATCATGAATTGAATCATGAATCATGAATCATGAATCATGAATCATGAATTGAATCATGAATCATGAATCATGAATCAAATCATGAATCATGAATCAAGAATCATGAATCGAATCATGAATCATGAATCGAATCATGAATCATGAATTGAATCATAAATCATGAATCGAATCATAAATCATGAATCATGAATCATGAATCATGAATCATGAATTGAATCATGAATCATAAATCATGAATTGAATCATGAATCATGAATCATGTATTGAATCATGAATCATGAATCATGAATCATGAATTATGAATTGAATCATGAATCATGAATCATGTATTGAATCATGAATCATGAATCATGAATCCTGAATCATGAATTGAATCATAAATCATGAATCATGAATTATGAATTGAATCATGAATCATGAATCATGTATTGAATCATGAATCATGAATCATGAATCATGAATTGAATCATAAATCATAAATCATGAATCGAATCATGAATCATGAATCATGAATCATGAATCATGAATTGAATCATGAATCATAAATCATGAATTGAATCATGAATCATGAATCATGAATTGAATCATGAATCATGAATCATGAATCATGAATCATGAATCATGAATCATGAATTGAATCATGAATCATGAATTATGAATCATGAATTGAATCATGAATAATGAATCATGAATTGAATCATGAATCGAATCATGAATCATGAATTGAATCATGAATCATGAATCATAAAATTGAATCATGAATCATGAATTGAATCATGAATCATGAATCATGAATCATGAATTGAATAATGAATCATGAATCATGAATCGAATCATGAATCATGAATCAAGAATCATGAATTGAATCATGAATCATGAATCAAATCATGAATCTTGAATCATGAATTGAATCATGAATCATGAATCATGAATTGAATAATGAATCATGAAACATGAATCGAATCATGAATCATGAGTAAAAAATCATGAATCGAATGATGAATCATGAATTGAATCATGAATCATGAATCATGAATTATGAATTGAATCATGAATCATGAATCATGTATTGAATCATGAATCATGAATCATGAATCATGAATTGAATCATAAATCATGAATCATGAATCGAATCATGAATCATGAATCAAGAATCATAAATCGAATCATGAATCATGAATCGAATCATGAATCATGAATCATGAATTGAATCATAAATCATAAATCATGAATCGAATCATGAATCATGAATCATGAATCATGAATCATGAATTGAATCATGAATCATAAATCATGAATTAAATCATGAATCATGAATCATGAATCATGAATCATGAATCATGAATCATGAATTGAATCATGAATCATGAATCATGAATTGAATCATGAATCATGAATTATGAATCATGAATTGAATCATGAATCATGATTCATGAATTGAATCATGAATCATGAATTATGAATCATGAATTGAATCATGAATCATGATTCATGAATTGAATCATGAATCATGAATCGAATCATGAATCTTGAATCATGAATTGAATCATGAATCATGAATCATGAATTGAATAATGAATCATGAAACATGAATCGAATCATGAATCATGAGTAAAAAATCATGAATCGAATGATGAATCATGAATTGAATCATGAATCATGAATCATGAATTATGAATTGAATCATGAATCATGAATCATGTATTGAATCATGAATCATGAATCATGAATCATGAATTGAATCATAAATCATGAATCATGAATCGAATAATGAATCAAGAATCATAAATCGAATCATGAATCATGAATCAAATCATGAATCATGAATCATGAATTGAATCATAAATCATAAATCATGAATCGAATCATGAATCATGAATCATGAATCATGAATTGAATCATGAATCATAAATCATGAATTGAATCATGAATCATGAATCATGAATCATGAATCATGAATTGAATCATGAATCATGAATCATGAATCATGAATTGAATCATGAATCATGAATTATGAATCATGAATTGAATCATGAATAATGAATCATGAATTGAATCATGAATCGAATCATGAATCATGAATTGAATCATGAATCATGAATCATAAAATTTAATCATGAATCATGAATTGAATCATGAATCATGAATCATGAATCATGAATTGAATAATGAATCATGAATCATGAATCGAATCATGAATCATGAATCAAGAATCATGAATTGAATCATGAATCATGAATCAAATCATGAATCAAGAATCATGAATTGAATCATGAATCATGAATCATGAATTATGAATTGAATCATGAATCATGAATCGAATCATGAATCATGAGTAAAAAATCATGAATCGAATGATGAATCATGAATTGAATCATGAATCATGAATCATGAATTATGAATTGAATCATGAATCATGAATCATGTATTGAATCATGAATCATGAATCATGAATCATGAATTGAATCATAAATCATGAATCATGAATCGAATCATGAATCATGAATCAAGAATCATAAATCGAATCATGAATCATGAATCGAATAATGAATCATGAATCATGAATTGAATCATAAATCATAAATCATGAATCGAATCATGAATCATGAATCATGAATCATGAATTGAATCATGAATCATAAATGATGAATTAAATCATGAATCATGAATCATGAATCATGAATTGAATCATGAATCATGAATTGAATCATGAATCATGAATTATGAATCATGAATTGAATCATGAATCATGATTCATGAATTGAATCATGAATCGAATCATGAATCATGAATTGAATCATGAATCATGAATCATAAAATTGAATCATGAATTGAATCATGAATCATGAATCATGAATCATGAATTGAATCATGAGTCATGAATCTTGAATTGAATCATGAATTAAATTATGAATCATGAATCAAGAATTGAATCATGAATCATGAATCATGAATCATAAATTGAATCATGAATCATGAATCATGAATTGAATCATGAATTAAATCATGAATCATGAATCATGAATTGAATCATGAATCATGAATCATGAATTGAATCATGAACCATGAATCGAATCATGAATCATGAATTGAATCACGAATCGAATCATGAATCATGAATTGAATCATGAATTGAATCATGAATCATGAATCTTGAATCATGAATTGAATCATGAATTGAATCATGAATCATGAATCATGAATTGAATCATGAATCATGAATCATGAATCGAATCATGAATCATGAATCATGAATCATGAATCATGAATCATGAATCATGAATCATGAATTGAATCATGAATCATGAATCATGAATTGAATCATGAATCATGAATCATGAATTGAATCATGAATCATGAATCATGAATTGAGTCATGAATCATGAATCATGAATCATGAATCATGAATTGAATCATGAATCATGAATCATGAATTGAATCATGAATCATGAATCATGAATCATGAATTGAATCATGAATCATGAATCTTGAATCATGAATTATGAATTGAATCATGAATCATGAATTGAATCATGAATCATGAATCATGAATCATGAATCATGAATCATGAATCGAATCATGAATCATGAATCATGAATTGAATCATGAATCATGAATCATGAATCGAATCATGAATCATGAATCAAGAAACATGAATTGAATCATGAATCATGAATCGAATCATGAATCTTGAATCATGAATTGAATCATGAATCATGAATCATGAATCGAATCATGAATCATGAAACATGAATCGAATCATGAATCATGAGTAAAAAATCATGAATCGAATGATGAATCATGAATTGAATCATGAATCATGAATCATGAATTATGAATTGAATCATGAATCATGAATCATGTATTGAATCATAAATCATGAATCATGAATCGAATCATGAATCAAGAATCATAAATCGAATCATGAATCATGAATCAAATCATGAATCATGAATCATGAATTGAATCATAAATCATAAATCATGAATCGAATCATGAATCATGAATCATGAATCATGAATCATGATTGAATCATGAATCATAAATCATGAATTGAATCATGAATCATGAATCATGAATCATGAATCATGAATTGAATCATGAATCATGAATCATGAATCATGAATTGAATCATGAATCATGAATTATGAATCATGAATTGAATCATGAATAATGAATCATGAATTGAATCATGAATCAAATCATGAATCATGAATTGAATCATGAATCATGAATCATAAAATTGAATCATGAATCATGAATTGAATCATGAATCATGAATCATGAATCATGAATTGAATCATGAATCATGAATCATGAATTGAATCATGAATTAAATCATGAATCATGAATCAAGAATTGAATCATGAATCATGAATCATGAATCATAAATTGAATCATGAATCATGAATCATGAATTGAATCATGAATTAAATCATGAATCATGAATCATGAATTGAATCATGAATCATGAATCATGAATTGAATCATGAACCATTAATCGAATCATGAATCATGAATTGAATCATGAATTGAATCATGAATCATGAATTGTATCATGAATCATGAATCGAATCATGAATCTTGAATCATGAATTGAATCATGAATCATGAATCATGAATCATGAATTGAATAATGAATCATGAATCGAATCATGAATCATGAGTCAAGAATCATGAATCGAATCATGAATCATGAATCATGAATCATGAATCATGAATTGAATCATGAATCATGAATTGAATCATGAATCATGAATCATGAATCATGAATCATGAATCATGAATTGAATCATGAATCATGAATCATGAATTGAATCATGAATCATGAATCATGAATTGAATCATGAATCATGAATCATGAATCTTGAATTATGAATTGAATCATGAATCATGAATTGAATCATGAATCATGAATCATAAATTGAATCATGAATCATGAATCATGAATCGAATCATGAATCAAGAATCAAGAATCATGAATTGAATCATGAATCATGAATCGAATCATAAATCATGAATCATGAATTGAATCATGAATCATGAATCATGAATCATGAATCATGAATCATGAATTGAATCATGAATCATGAATCATGAATCAAATCATGAATCATGAATCAAGAATCATGAATCGAATCATGAATCATGAATCATGAATCATGAATCATGAATCATGAATCATGAATTGAATCATGAATCATGAATTGAATCATGAATCATGAATCATGAATCATGAATCATGAATTGAATCATGAATCATGAATCATGAATCATGAATCATGAATCATGAATTGAATCATGAATCATGAATTGAATCATGAATCATGAATCATGAATCATGAATTATGAATTGAATCATGAATCATGAATTGAATCATGAATCATGAATCATGAATCATGAATCATGAATCATGAATCATAAATTGAATCATGAATCATGAATCATGAATCGAATCATGAATCATGAATCAAGAATCATGAATTGAATCATGAATCATGAATCGAATCATAAATCATGAATCATGAATTGAATCATGAATCATGAATCATGAATCATGAATCATGAATTGAATCATGAATCATGAATCATGAATCAAATCATGAATCATGAATCAAGAATCATGAATCGAATCATGAATCATGAATCGAATCATGAATCATGAATCAAGAATCATGAATCGAATCATGAATCATGAATCGAATCATGAATCATGAATTGAATCATAAATCATGAATCGAATCATAAATCATGAATCATGAATCATGAATCATGAATCATGAATTGAATCATGAATCATAAATCATGAATTGAATCATGAATCATGAATCATGAATCATGTATTGAATCATGAATCATGAATCATGAATCATGAATTATGAATTGAATCATGAATCATGAATCATGTATTGAATCATGAATCATGAATCATGAATCCTGAATCATGAATTGAATCATAAATCATGAATCATGAATTATGAATTGAATCATGAATCATGAATCATGTATTGAATCATGAATCATGAATCATGAATCATGAATTGAATCATAAATCATAAATCATGAATCGAATCATGAATCATGAATCATGAATCATGAATCATGAATTGAATCATGAATCATAAATCATGAATTGAATCATGAATCATGAATCATGAATTGAATCATGAATCATGAATCATGAATCATGAATCATGAATCATGAATCATGAATCATGAATTGAATCATGAATCATGAATTATGAATCATGAATTGAATCATGAATAATGAATCATGAATTGAATCATGAATCGAATCATGAATCATGAATTGAATCATGAATCATGAATCATAAAATTGAATCATGAATCATGAATTGAATCATGAATCATGAATCATGAATCATGAATTGAATAATGAATCATGAATCATGAATCGAATCATGAATCATGAATCAAGAATCATGAATTGAATCATGAATCATGAATCAAATCATGAATCTTGAATCATGAATTGAATCATGAATCATGAATCATGAATTGAATAATGAATCATGAAACATGAATCGAATCATGAATCATGAGTAAAAAATCATGAATCGAATGATGAATCATGAATTGAATCATGAATCATGAATCATGAATTATGAATTGAATCATGAATCATGAATCATGTATTGAATCATGAATCATGAATCATGAATCATGAATTGAATCATAAATCATGAATCATGAATCGAATCATGAATCATGAATCAAGAATCATAAATCGAATCATGAATCATGAATCGAATCATGATCATGAATCATGAATTGAATCATAAATCATAAATCATGAATCGAATCATGAATCATGAATCATGAATCATGAATCATGAATCATGAATTGAATCATGAATCATAAATCATGAATTAAATCATGAATCATGAATCAA
>NW_027447474.1:10000-30629 GCF_038048845.1 Mixophyes fleayi | reverse complement strand
ACTGGGATAGATTTATCAAACCTTTCAAAAAGGAAAATTGGAAATGTTGCCCATAGCAACCAATCTGATTCTAGCTAGCATATTCTAGAATGTAGAAGATAAATTATACCTAGAATCTTATTGGTTGCTATGGGCAACCCCTTTTGGAAGGTTTGATAAATCTATCCCGCATCGACTATTGCATTTCCCTCCTTACTGGTCTTCCCAAAGTCAGACTTGAACCCCTACAATCTATTTTGCACGCAGCGGCTTGATTGATTTTCCTTGCAAACCATTCTTCCTCTGCTGAGTCACTCTGTTAGTCTCTACATTGGCTGCCTGTATTTCAACGAATCCAATATAAAATTCTTCTACTAACATACAAGGCCGTCAACAAAATTGCTCCGACATACATCTCCTCACTTGTCACAAAATATCTCCCAACTCGACACCTTCGATCTGCACAAGATCTGCGTCTCTCTTCCTCTCTCATCACATCCTCCCATTCTCGGTTACAGGACTTTTTTGGGGCTGCACCCACTTTGTGGAATTCCCTTCCTCACACAATAAGACTTTCCTCTAGTCTTCAAACCTTCAAGTGTTCTCTGAAAACCCACCTCTTTAGACAAGCTTATGATATTCCTCAACCACTATCTTAATCTCCTTAGGTTACCCTTTTACCACCCGCTACACAGCTAACACAAGACAACAACCCTCTGACCAACATTGCCACACACACAGCCCACTCAATACTTTTACCTTTGCATTCTAGCTGGTCCATTGTGCAATATGATGTAGCACATGCCCTTGTGTTTCTAACTCCCATTGTCCTATAGATTGTAAGCTTGTGAGCAGGGTTCTCTTACCTCTCTGTCTGTATGTATTATCCAGTATTGTCTTATTACTGTTTGTTCCCAATTGTAAAGCGCTACGGAATTTGCTGGCGCTATATAAATACATGTTGATGATGATGATCTATCCCTAGTAATGTATTTAGCATTGACGCCGCTCCAGGCATTGTGAGTGAGTATACTCTAAAATAATTACTGTGCACCTCTCGTGTTTCTGCACCCCTGTCCAATACCTGCTGAATAATAATAGAATGCAAGATGGATAGAAAATAACAGCTATATGACAAACACAAGCATATTTAATTTTTACTTGTGGAAAATGTTTTCAAAATAATAATAGATGTACAATAAGTTCTATATTTTGCAAAGATTTTTTTTTCAAATTATCAATTAACTGCTAGTTTCATCCTGTAAAATATAAGATGTGGTGCTATCGTATTATCTTGTGACACTTCTTACTGTTATGCACGACTAGTTGCTATCCAATAATGATAGTCGATTTCCGATGTGTGGTTCCAAAGCACAAAGTATTTAATAGTGAAAAGTAGTAGAATAACAATGCAAAATAAAACAAGTACAGTCGTTACTTATCGCAGGCGCTCTGGATCCATTGTACAGTCAATCAAGTCTGAAGGCTGTGGTCAAGAAGAATGTCTACTGGGTCCAGAGCCCCCGCTTATATAGAGTCAGTGAATACAATAAAACAATGCAGATGATGTGGCTTGCTTCTATTGGTCCAGGCTTCAGGAAGGTCCAGTGTACTGCGGGTCATAGGCCAGTTCAAACCAAAATATCCAAAGGTGGTGGTCAACTCTCCAGGGGATGTACTCCGATTTTCCCTCAAAGAATCCAGTTTCAACTAGTCTATTTGCATTATATAGTCAGTATCACTTTAAAATGTATTCCCTGACATCGCTAACTAGAGTATGAAATGTGCGATCTCTTCGGCGAATGAACCGAACAACTGCTGATGAATAGGGGATTAAAATGATACTAAACATGACATAGTTCCTGCAACCTGAACCTTTGATTTCACTAACATGTATATAACTTATAATACTAAACATAAATACTATCTCGACATAAATAACTATGTGTTGGAACTACAATTAATGTGTGCTAATTACAAATGTGTATGTTTGTGTAAATCTGTGTAAAAGTGTAAAACTTGTTATTGCCACGTGTTGCGGCTGGATACGCCTCTTCACGTCGTAGCGTGCTCTATGCATAATTTCAGACAAAGACAACCAAATCTGCTCAATATTAATTGAAATGACTTTATCCAATTTGCTGACTTCGACATTACGTAGGTGCATTACCATATGTGGATTTGTATCTTCTGTAGTTATGACTTATAACAGACGATTGTGTATAGAAAGAGAGAAGAGAGCACATTCCTTTTTGTCTTATCTCGTGTATCCTTATGGATCCAGTTTTGTAAAAAATAAAATCAATTTTCTGCTCAGTCAACACCTATATTATCTTCTGTGTGATCTTCTGTCTGTCTACAACACTGGTAAATAGAAAAGAGAAACAAATTGAATTAAATGGTGTAACAGAACATTTCTATGCTGCTTTGTGAACAGTTCTGACCCAATGTCCCTTTATAGTCTCTCAAATATTTTACTGAGCTGCATTTACGGTGTAATTTACTGTAAGATGCCTAAATTTAACCCAAATTACTTTTTGGGAATATAGCCTGCTCTACCTGTGTCTTGCAAGTAACCAGGAAATATCTGTGGTATAATATACTGAAGCAACATATAAACATTTTATAATTCAAGGTACATTCTTAGAAAACACACATCTATATTATAGTACTGTAGTATTGTAAGGATTTGGATTTAAGGCGATACACACTGCCCATTGCCATTAATGGTGTTGAGCTTTACCTCCTGGTCCCCTAGGAGGCTCAGACTGGTACTCAGCAAGGGGTGCGAACGTATTTCTAACAATGGAAATGTCGGAAGTTATCCCATCGACATGAAAATATCGACAGGCTAAATGCCGACCCTTCCATTCTGGTGACAGCTTGAAAATGTTGACTGTGTGATTGTCGACATTCACAATGTTAACACTCACAGTGCGACATTAAATGAGCAATGCCGACTCTACAGCCGCCGGACCCGCTGGCACAAAACAGTTGTAAAAAAAATAACTAATAAAGTTTAACTGTTTCCTGCTGGTGGGTTCTGCGGCAGTATAGCGGCCAGACCCGTCGGCATTGTTCTTTTAATGTCGGCATGGTGACTGACCAGGGGCAAACACAGGATTTGTAGAGGGAGGTTTCCACACCACGCCGCCAGTGGGCGTGGCCAGCATGCATGGGGGCGTGGCTATAATTTTAGACAGTGCTTGGCTGCTCTCCAACTCTTCCTATCCCCATAATATACATACAAAAAAGCTTTCTATAACTGCTAAACATACCGTGTTGGTGCTTCTGCAATCATAAAGATAGGGAAAGGCCTAGCAGGTTATATTGGTATAACAGAAAGGGTCTGGGAACTCCTACGTCCCCTATGTCATTGCTAACACTGTTACCCCGTTTGGCACGCCAATGGATTGGTGACTTATACGTTGTACGCAGCAATCACAAAGTGCAACACGGATACCTCTACAGAAGAACATAGATTTGACAGGTGAGTTCTAGAACCCGGAAATATAATACCGTCCATAACAACTCCTTTTATCTGCTGTTGTTGAATAAACAATGAGTTTAAATACATTCTAAGTGATCTACTTATCCCATTGTCACAGCCTATTAATTACGGCCCCCAATTGTACGTTGTAAACCATATTTTGTTAAAATTTTGTTCTTCAAATTGTCCTTTTCTTACTGTTTTGTAAAATTGTCCTGATGAAGGTGGGATCCACACGGACATGTAGATGTAAAGCAATGATACATATTTGCTTTATATTTATTTAGACTTTTATTAACTTTATATTTATTTATAATTTAAGTCTTTTACCAGCTCCCTGCCATGTGATGAGGGTACTTACGTCCCGAGAATGAGTGCTTTGGCTACTCACCTATGTTATGTTGTGTACACTTTTGTCAAGGAAGAACACCATGGGATATATTTACTAAACTGCGGGTATGAAAAAGTGGAGATGTTGGCTATAGCAACCAATCAGATTCTAGCTGTCGTTTTGTGGAATGCACTAAATAAATGACAGTTAGAATCTGATTGGTTGCTACAGGCAACACCTCCACTTTTTTAAACCTATAGTTTAGTAAATATACTCCATTGCTCATCAGAACTGGAGATAACCGAGCTGTGTTATTTTTTTAGTCAAGGAGAATCCCTACTTTTTACATACTTCTTATTTCCACATAATGGGTCCTCTAAAAATAACCCACAAAAAAAACCCTCACTGGCCATAGTAAAAAACAGCAAAACCTAAAAAATGTCAATGATCATAAGTGAGGCCTGTAGCCTTTATTGTAAAAGGCATTGCTTAGTCTTATCCTGATGTTCTGCTACAACTCTCTTAAAAAATAAAGTCCCCTTTAAAACCTTAAATATGAAAGGAAGTTATTCTCTATACATAAAATCAATCATTGGTACTCAGAGCTCTACAGTACCCCACAACTTCCTCCCTATTCCAGAGTGATACAACACAGAGAAGCACCACCATCAGATGAGTTTATTAAAGATGTCAATTTTTAATAATGACAATTAATTTTTGTAACATATTTAATATATTGAATATGTTATGGTACTCCAACAGCAGTATTGCTATAAGAAATAGAACTTCATAAATTCAGATCACCTGTAATATTCATACAACGTGTGTATGGGATAGTTGAAGCAACAATGAATGTAATAAGCCTGGTGTTCAATCTGGGACCTGGAGCTATTGAGAATCTGGCAACTACGCTGGGTGATCAACATTCGTTGAAAGCATTGAGAATTAATTTGCATGGTGTCTTAAATGCCTTACAGCACTAGGGTCACGAGTTCAATTCCCGACCATGTCCTTATCTGTGAGGAGTTTGTATGTTCTCCCCGTGTTTGCGTAGATTTCCTCCGGGTACTCAGGTTTCCTCCCACACTCCAAAAACATATACTGGAGGTTAATTGGCTGCTATTAAATTGACCCTAGTCTGTGTGTGAGTGTGTTAGGGAATTTAGACTGTAAGCCCCAATGGGGCAGAGACTGATGTGAGTGAGTTCTCTGTACAGCGCTGCAGAATTAGTGGCGCTATATAAATAAATGATGATGATGATGATGATGAAATGAAACTAACTACAGTAAATAAATTTTCTTTTCCCTCTTTAAGCAGAATGGTAGGGACTATCTTTATTTTTGCACTACCAGATTGCATGTTGAATCTGCCTCACCCATATCATTTGCATACATTAGCCACTGGTATCGGACAAAACGAAGTCAAAGAAAAATCTAGTAAAGTAAAAAAATAAATAGAGTACAACAAATTAAACAAAAAAAATCAATAGATATTACACTGCAACAACATTTTCGGAATAATGCTTCTGTGTTATTTTTCAGGAACACCTGCTTCCTAAATAACACTGCACAATTCAAGTGGGCAGTAATCTGTAGGATTTAGATTCACGGCTCTCGGTTAAACATGAGACAGCTGGCAAACAGCAGCCAGCGCATCTTGTAAATAATTCAAAGAACTGGGGGAAAACGCTAAAGTTCACTGAAACTTTAAACAATGCTATTGTTCACCATTAAGGAAGAGCAGAAAACATCTGTGCATTTAAATACGCATGAATCCCATGAAATCCATTCATATGTAATTCTGTTTACTCTAGCTGCAGATTGTCACCCAAAGAGTACAATAGAGGAAACAAATAGCCATATGGGTAAACGCGGAATGAACTTGCCAAACTTACTTTGCACAGTTGAATGTCACTAATCGTGTTCCAAATGCTCCTGACGTTTACTTGTTGTTGTTTGTGTTTTTGAAAGTCAAATGCAAAAAAGAAAAAAAAAAAAGATTTTCGTTCAATTTTGTTGAAGGACAAAACTCCAATTACATCCTAGACAATATATTATTTATGATAGAAAGCAGATGGACAGGCGTGACTTACAAGAGCCAAAAGGTCTTACAATTTGGAGAGTTTAAAGAGGTTGACACAGGGAGTATAAAATGACTATTAGGAATATCAATCTTATAAGCTCATCTGCAGACACACTGCACCAAACAAGACCAAAGTGGTTTAAGAGCCCTACACAGATATGAGAGGACATCACTCAGTGTAATTCCGTGGAAGTTTAAGGTCAAGAAGACACCAAACAACAATCACATCCTTTTATTTGTTTTAAAAAAAGACAAACAAAAGCACACTGACAAGTAATAACACAGCAAAGAGATTAGAAGGATGGAATGAGGTGGTACGATGAGAATGATAATAAGGGGACAGAGAGGGAGGGGATGAAATGATATGGTAAGAAGGTGAGAGGGAAGACATAGCATGGAAGAAGGATGGAATGAGGTGGTACGATGAGAATGATAATAAGGGAACAGTGAGGGAGAGGATGAAATGATATGGTAAGAAGGTGAGAGGGAAGACATAGCATGGAAGAAGGATGGAATGAGGTAGTAGGATGAGAATGATAATAAGGGAACAGTGAGGGAGAGGATGAAATGACATGGTAAGAAGGTGAGAAGGAAGACATAGCATGGAAGAAGGATGGAATGAGGTAGTAGGATGAGAATGATAATAAGGGGACAGAGAGGGAGAGGATGAAATGATATGGTAAGAAGGTGAGAGGGAAGACATAGCATGGAAGAAGGATGGAATGAGGTGGTAGGATGAGAATGATAATAAGGGGACAGTGAGGGAGAGGATGAAATGATATGGTAAGAAGGTGAGAGGGAAGACATAGCACGGAAAAAGGATGGAATGAGGTGGTACGATGAGAATGATAATAAGGGGACAGAGAGGCAGAGGATGAAATGATATGGTAAGAAGGTGAGAGGGAAGACATAGCATGGAAGAAGGATGGAATGAGGTGGTAGGATGAGAATAATAATAAGGGGACAGTGAGGGAGAGGATGAAATGATATGGTAAGAAGGTGAGAGGGAAGACATAGCACGGAAAAAGGATGGAATGAGGTGGTAGGATGAGAATGATAATAAGGGGATAGTGAGGGAGAGGATGAAATGATATGGTAAGAAGGTGAGAGGGAAGACATAGCATGGAAGAAGGATGGAATGAGGTAGTAGGATGAGAATGATAATAAGGGGACAGTGAGGGAGAGGATGAAATGATATGGTAAGAAGGTGAGAGGGAAGACATAGCATGGAAGAAGGATGGAATGAGGTGGTAGGATGAGAATGATAATAAGGGGACAGTGAGGGAGAGGATGAAATGACATGGTAAGAAGGTGAGAGGGAAGACATAGCATGGAAGAAGGATGGAATGAGGTAGTAGGATGAGAATGATAATAAGGGGACAGTGAGGGAGAGGATGAAATGATATGGTAAGAAGGTGAGAGGGAAGACATAGCATGGAAGAAGGATGGAATGAGGTGGTAGGATGAGAAAGATAATAAGGGGATAGTGAGGGAGAGGATGAAATGATATGGTAAGAAGGTGAGAGGGAAGACATAGCATGGAAGAAGGATGGAATGAGGTAGTAGGATGAGAATGATAATAAGGGGATAGTGAGGGAGAGGATGAAATGATATGGTAAGAAGGTGAGAGGGAAGACATAGCATGGAAGAAGGATGGAATGAGGTAGTAGGATGAGAATGATAATAAGGGGACAGTGAGGGAGAGGATGAAATGATATGGTAAGAAGGTGAGAGGGAAGACATAGCATGGAAGAAGGATGGAATGAGGTAGTAGGATGAGAATGATAATAAGGGGACAGAGAGGGAGAGGATGAAATGATATGGTAAGAAGGTGAGAGGGAAGACATAGCATGGAAGAAGGATGGAATGAGGTGGTACGATGAGAATGATAATAAGGGAACAGTGAGGGAGAGGATGAAATGATATGGTAAGAAGGTGAGAGGGAAGACATAGCATGGAAGAAGGATGGAATGAGGTGGTACGATAAGAATGATAATAAGGGAACAGTGAGGGAGAGGATGAAATGATATGGTAAGAAGGTGAGAGGGAAGACATAGCATGGAAGAAGGATAGAATGAGGTAGTAGGATGAGAATGATAATAAGGGGACAGTGAGGGAGAGGATGAAATGATATGGTAAGAAGGTGAGAGGGAAGACATAGCATGGAAGAAGGAAGGAATGAGGTAGTAGAATGAGAATGATAATAAGGGGACAGTGAGGGAGAGGATGAAATGACATGGTAAGAAGGTGAGAGGGAAGTCATAGCATGGAAGAAGGATGGAATGAGGTGGTACGATGAGAATGATAATAAGGGAACAGTGAGGGAGAGGATGAAATGATATGGTAAGAAGGTGAGAGGGAAGACATAGCATGGAAGAAGGATGGAATGAGGTGGTATGATGAGAATGATAACAAGGGGACAGTGAGGGAGAGGATGAAATGATATGGTAAGAAGGTGAGAGGGAAGACATAGCATGGAAGAAGGATGGATTGAGGTGGTATGATGAGAATGATAACAAGGGGTCAGTGAGGGAGAGGATGAAATGATATGGTAAGAAGGTGAGAGGGAAGACATAGCATGGAAGAAGGATGGAATGAGGTGGTAGATGAGAATGATAATAAGGGGACAATGAGGGAGAGGGTGAAATGACATGGTAAGAAGGTGAGAAGGAAGGTTTAAACAAGGTGGTAATGAGACAAGAAATAAAATAAGCTTGGGTGCTAGAGGGTCGAATTGTTGTGATAATGTGAAAAATGGCAAAATAAATCATGTGGTGGTGGGATGATAATAAAATAATAATAAAATAATATGGCACAGTAAAGGAATCAGAATGAGAATTGAATGAGGTGGAGGCAATGGGAAAGCGGCTAAAATGGGGGTGGGTATGGGGTTAGAAGAAGCCTGAGATAACGTGGCAAAATGGTCAAAAATAGGAATAAGAAAGAAGGTTGGTAATAAATATGTGATAATGTAATAGGTGGATTAGAGGGATGAAATGAGGTGTAAGTGGTGAGACGGGGGATACATTTTGCGGTTCTGTGACGAAAAGTTGTCTAGAGGTGGTAACAAGATAAGAAGATAAAGAGCGGAGATGGGAATAATATTAGAATGAGTTATTAATGGGGGAGAAATGGACGGTGAGACTAACAGTACGATTGAATGAAATGATTACATGGACATGAGGAAGGGAATCAAAATATACAAAGCAGGATAAAACATCAACGGGCGCTACACAACTGATCATGTGATTTATACATCAATATGTTGTAAAAGCTTATACAAAATCTCTTGAGAACAAGAAATACTTTAATACCTTATTGTAGTGCACAGTGATTCGTCCACTTCAATGGATAATATTTCTCCAGTGAAATTCCAAATATTGTGGAATATAAAAATCAAAAGAAAACATATATAGTGTTAAAGGTGTAAACATACATTGTTAAATTGCACAACAAAATATGTAAAATATTGATATCCTTTTTCTCCTAGGATTCATTTTTGTGAACGTGATTTTTTTAAATAATGTACAATTCACAAAACACCTTAAAATAATCAAACTCCGTCACCGTTCGTGAAAATTATTTTTCTAGGGAAAATTACCTTTTGTGAATATGCTTACATCAAAACGGATAATTAGATTGCATATTAACATCAAATATTCTCCAAACCCATATGCTGTTCCTGACTAGGGGGTATATTTACTAAACTGCGGGTTTGAAAAAGTGGAGATGTTGCCCATTGCAACCAATCAGATTCTAGTTATCATTTATTTATTACATTCTACAAAATGATAGCTAGAATCTGATTGGTTGCTATTGGCAACATCTCCATTTTTCAAACCCGCAGTTTAGTAAATATACCCCTAGATATTTTTGAGATAAATGCATATGGTGCATTTGAATCACACCCCAGCGGTAAATGCATCAACCAGCGGATTCTGCAAGTCGCCGATTGTCGTCTACTTTGCAGGGGATGTTTAAAAATGGCAATGCCTTTCAAAGCAAAACTTGCCTTGAAAAGTCATTGCCGATGTAAATTTCCCCTGCAAAGTCACCGGATATCAGCGACTTGCAGAATACGCTGAATGATACATTTACCACTAAGAGTCTTCTTCTGAATCAGAATATTTAAATATCGCAGCTGGGGCGCAGGAACTACGGCTGCAGTCTCCGGGATATATTTACTAAACTGCAGGTTTGAAAAAGTGGAGATGTTGCCTATAGCAACCAATCAGATTCTAGTTATCATTTATTTAGTACATTCTACAAAATGACATCTAGAATCCGATTGGTTGCTATAGGAAACATCTCCACTTTTCCTGCATGTTTTTTTTTCTATTTTCCATGCCTCCAAATTGTACGAAAATAACAAGTAAAGGAAGTCTGCTGTGCATAAAAATTGTGCTTGGTTCACAAACAAAATGATGTTAAATTCTGATAAATTCCTGAAACATTTGCAGACACATGTACAGTATGATATATGCTGGAAAGCAGGGCTGGTGGATCTTGATAGGAGGATGCTGCACTGTGATGCCCCCACCAGCCCATATGCTCTGAATTATTTTTCCAGCGTGAACAGTGTACCACTTTATACTTAGAATCCCTTCTCTGTGGATAACAGAGCAGGTATCGCAACAAGTCCAGGGGGTAAATTTATCAAGCTGCATGTTTGAAAAAGTGGAGATGTTGCCTATAGCAACCAAACAGATTCAAGTTATCATTTATTTAGTAGATTCTACAAAATGACAGCTAGAATCTGATTGGTTGCTATAGGCAACATCCCCGCTTTTTCAAACCCGCAGCTTGATAAATTTTCTTACAACATACAAAATTATTCATTAAAGACAATCATGAGTGTACAAACAGTGAACATATGACTTAATGTAATAATTTATTAGTAGTGGTAGTAGTAGTAGTAGTAGTAGTAGCAGTAATTAAGAATAATAATAAGTTTAATGGGTGATGAAAAATTGCACTGCTATAGTTGTGAAATATTGTTTATTCAAAGTGTGCAAAGCATTCCAGCTAATGTGCAAAATTTACACATGGACAAACCATGTTTCAATGCAAGGGGGGGGGCGAGTGCAACATTTTTTTTATTGCATGCAGGAAAAATACTGGCTGCTTTGCATGTACCGCACAAATCTTGGGCACCTTTATTCTGCAATTTAAAGTTGAGATACGAGGCCCTAAATGTCTAGACCAGCCTGGAGAGAATCACGCCGCGTTTTTATTTCATTGTTTTCACTAAAAATAAAATCTATACACCCATCAAAGCATATGTCAGTTTCATATCTGCTAATTAGGGGCGATTAGGGAGCTGCCTCTGTTCACTTAAGTTCCTTTAACTTTAAGTGAGGAGTTTCATCCCTTTGACGGAGCATATCAATCAGTTCTCACTAGTAAACATGGCGCTATTCATCACCAAGAAGTGAGATTAGATATGTACAGAAGGAGCAGGCATCATTAGGCAGGTCACATGGTAGCAGGCAGCAGATAGACTGTGACACAGGCGTAGTAATTATTATGAAAAATGAAACTGACCAGATTTCCAAAATATGCTTCTAAATCCTTCAAGCTTGTTCCATTCTATTGAGTGTCGGCCATCAGCAGTCGTCAATACGGGAGAAAATTTCCATAGCTTTAAGCAGAAGAGTGCAAGTATCGCTTGACTTAGCAGTGTTTAAAGACGTTTAGCGAAATCTAGTTAATGCGTAAAATTCAAGTTTATCCGATAGAATATTTTTAACTAATCAGAGCTCTGTCGCAATACAACACACATTCTCCACTACATTCTGAGCCGTGGCGCGGTATTAGGTACCTGGTCCTCGCGATATAGCGCTAGAGTATGTCTGTAATTCTGCATCATAGACAAGGTAGTATTAACTTACTAAAATTATATCAATGTAACCACCAAGTATTTCTTATATGCTTACATTCAAATAAATATATACACACACACACACATATATATATATATATATATATATATACATTGTACTCTCTACTGTAATAATATAATATTATATAGTATAATCATGCCAGGAGAGATGGAAAGAGCTGTCCCCCCAATTCCCCACACTGTTCTCCGAACGTGGATACCCTCTTGCTGTAATGCTCAGTCTTCTCAGATCACACTCCTGCCACTCTTACACTATTCCCTTGTCATATATGGCCCCCACCAGTGACGAAACTACCGTTGGTGCAACAGGTGCGGTGCACCGGGGCCCATGGAGATAATGGGGCCCGACACACAAGGGAACTAGCGTGCTGTAGTCACCAATTTCCTTCTGGCCAGAGTATTGCTGACTCCAACTCTTCACCAGGACTCAGGGTGGTGCTACCATTGGACAAACCAAGGTGGTTTGTTAGAGCTCCAAGTTTTAGGTGGCATCTAAGAAACGGAATGAGTGACATAATCTCACTCACTCGGAAGATGGAGGGGTGTTTAATTCACCTGTCTCCTCCTCTGTTTCTTAAATACAAACGTCTTTTATTTTCCCCCTTAAAAATCCTTTCCTGCAGCAGTCCGAATGGATATATCAATTAAGCAATGGAAGTTGGAGAGGTGAATCCACAAACATCCAATTAGTGCTGCTAATCGTCATCACCATCATTGCCTTTCGTTGTACCAACCCTCCAGCACCCGCAACAGATACTGGCAGATGTATGTGCGGCTGCATACAGGTCAACCTCAGTGACAATTATGTCAATATGCCCTTATTGCACTTGTCCGACAATTCCCTCCCCTGCTCCGCCTCTCCAGTTGTAAGGAGTTACCAGTGTACAGTGTGACAAAATTCACCAATCCCCTCCTCACATCATGATACTGCCACATACAGCTTTGTCCTCACTAACACATCACTCATCTCCTGATATACTCTGTGCTGCTGGGGGACCCTGCTACTTCCACTATATAACTCTCAGTCTGTGGCTTCTTGCTGCCTCCATTCCCCTCCTCACATCATGTCACTGCCCCTGTCACATGCAGTCCTGTCCTCACCAACACATCACTCATCTCCTGATATACTATGTGCTGCTGGGGGACCCTGCTCCTCCACTATATAACTCTCAGTCTGTGGCTTCTTGCTGCCTCCATTCCCCTCCTCACATCACGACACTGCCCCTGTCACATGCAGTCCTGTCCTCACCAACACATCACTCATCTCCTGATATACTCTGTGCTGTTTGGGGACCCTGCTCCTCCGCTATATAACTCTCAGTCTGTGACTTCCTGCTGCCTCCATTCCCCTCCTCACATCATGTCACTGCCCCTGCCACATGCAGCCCTGTCCTCATTAACATCACCACATGAATTTACAGGTCTCTGCCTCCCATAACATCAGATCACTCATCTCCTGAAATACTCTTTTCTGCTGAATCATTCTGGTGATCTGATTGGCTAAGGTCTTTGTATCCCCATCCACTACATAAATCTGTTGACATCCTGAATGAGCAGGTGATGAAGATTACAATAAACTGTTTTGACCCTTATCTAACAAGCTGTGAAAATTAGCTGACATCTCCTTCAAACATTCAGTACTAAGAAAAGGTTTACTTTCTTCTCAACAAAAAGATCCCTTTTTACAGTGTGTTTATTTTATCTTTAAGTGAAAACCCCAACGGACTGTCCTTGTATTCATTAGTATTTAAGTGCAGGGTGTTAAGTTCCTGTGGGCAATTGTGTTGGCACTGTGCCACCTAGTAGATGTATCTGCGAGGACATAACATTTATTGAAATGACTATTTAATATAAGCACTTTGCACCCTGTAAATCTTGAAAGAAATACTGTCAGTCTCCAAGGTTCCCTGCCTCTTCTAATTCACCATTAAAACGTATCATGTATAAATTCAAAGAATTGTGACACTGGGCACAGACTATTCCCCAAATCCCCCCTTGCTCAGCAGGTCCTCTATTCATCCAAAATGTCAGACTCATACTATTATAGTAGGGATGTGCACCGGCGACTTTTGAGGTCTCGTGTTTTGTGTTTTGGATCCGGATTTTCGTTATTTTTGAGGTTCGGATTTGTCTCGCAAAACACTTGACGAAAGGTCTCGGTTCGGATTTAAGGTATTGGATTCGGATTTTTTTTGAAAAAAACATAAAAAGTTTAAAAATCAAGTTTTTGGGCTTATTTTCACTCCTAGGCTATTATTAACCTCAATAACATTCAATAACAAGCATTTCCACTAATTTACAGTGTATTCTGAACACCTCACAATATAGTTATTAGTCCAAAACGTTGCAACAAGGTATCTTTCTGGACTGCGTAGAGGAGTGGGTCACCACAATATATATTAAAAACCCTGAACTTTTATGATTCGCACCAATAATTGTACCTGGACTGCGTAGAGGAGTGGGTCACCACAATATATTAAAAACCCTGAACTTTTATGAATCGCACCAATAAATGTACCTGGACTGCGTAGAGGAGTGGGTCACCACAATATATATTAAAAACCCTGAACTTTTATGATTCGCACCAATAAATGTATCTGGACTGCGTAGAGGAGTGGGTCACCACAATATATATTAAAAACCCTGAACTTTTATGATTCGCACCAATAATTGTACCTGGACTGCGTAGAGGAGTGGGTCACCACAATATATTAAAAACCCTGAACTTTTATGAATCGCACCAATAAATGTACCTGGACTGCGTAGAGGAGTGGGTCACCACAATATATATTAAAAACCCTGAACTTTTATGATTCGCACCAATAAATGTATCTGGACTGCGTAGAGGAGTGGGTCACCACAATATATTAAAAACCCTGAACTTTTATGATTCGCACCAATAAATGTACCTGGACTGCGTAGAGGAGTGGGTCACCACAATATATATAATAAGAAAACCATCAACTTGTTTGATTCGCACCAATAAATGTACCTGGACTGCGTAGAGGAGTGGGTCACCACAATATCTTAAAAACCCTGAACTTTTATGAATCGCACCAATAAATGTACCTGGACTGCGTAGAGGAGTGGGTCACCACAATATATATAATAAGAAAACCATCAACTTGTTTGATTCGCACCAATAAATGTACCTGGACTGCGTAGAGGAGTGGGTCACCACAATATATTAAAAACCCTGAACTTTTATGAATCGCACCAATAAATGTACCTGGACTGCGTAGAGGAGTGGGTCACCACAATATCTTAAAAACCCTGAACTTTTATGAATCGCACCAATAAATGTACCTGGACTGCGTAGAGGAGTGGGTCACCACAATATATATAATAAGAAAACCATCAACTTGTTTGATTCGCACCAATAAATGTACCTGGACTGCGTAGAGGAGTGGGTCACCACAATATATTAAAAACCCTGAACTTTTATGAATCGCACCAATAAATGTACCTGGACTGCGTAGAGGAGTGGGTCACCACAATATCTTAAAAACCCTGAACTTTTATGAATCGCACCAATAAATGTACCTGGACTGCGTAGAGGAGTGGGTCACCACAATATATATAATAAGAAAACCATCAACTTGTTTGATTCGCACCAATAAATGTACCTGGACTGCGTAGAGGAGTGGGTCACCACAATATATATAATAAGAAAACCATCAACTTGTTTGATTCGCACCAATAAATGTACCTGGACTGCGTAGAGGAGTGGGCACTGGGCACCACAATAAAATATATAAAAAACCTTCAACAGGTCTGCATTACACTACACATACGGCTGCTCCTCCATCCTCTCCATCATATACATGTTGGAGTTTTAGCGTGTGACAACCTCTTGTTTTTGATAATGTCAGTGCATTTTGAATATTTTTCAATTTGCCCCACACCACTGAATGTACTTTATCTATGATACGCATCTATCTATCTTGACTGCGTAGTGTGGTGGCCCCGGTACACAATTTGGTACCGGGGCCACAATAAAATAAATACACCCTCCACGTGTCAGAATTCCACCAAACAAGTATCTGGACTGCGTAGTGGGGTGGCCCCGGTACCCAACTTGATACCGGGGCCACAATAAAATAAATACACCCTCCACGTGTCAGAATTCCACCAAACAAGTATCTGGACTGCGTAGTGGGGTGGCCCCGGTACCCAACTTGATACCGGGGCCACAATAAAATAAATACACCCTCCACGTGTCAGAATTCCACCAAACAAGTATCTGGACTGCGTAGTGGGGTGGCCCCGGTACCCAACTTGATACCGGGGCCACAATAAAATAAATACACCCTCCACGTGTCAGAATTCCACCAAACAAGTATCTGGACTGCGTAGTGGGGTGGCCCCGGTACCCAACTTGATACCGGGGCCACAATAAAATAAATACACCCTCCACGTGTCAGAATTCCACCAAACAAGTATCTGGACTGCGTAGTGGGGTGGCCCCGGTACCCAACTTGATACCGGGGCCACAATAAAATAAATACACCCTCCACGTGTCAGAATTCCACCAAACAAGTATCTGGACTGCGTAGTGGGGTGGCCCCGGTACCCAACTTGATACCGGGGCCACAATACCTCCTCCAAACATGCTACAGACAATTCGTCATTGAGATCCCATTAAGTATGTTAAAGACAGACAGGGTCCAAGTGTTATTAGTTGACTTTGTAAACAAAAAAACTGTCCCTGTTGCACATAGTCGTGCAATGAAGACTTACTTTTTCATTTAAAGGCACGATCTTTCAAGTGTAGTGTTTGTAAGTCTAAGTCATATTATACTTTTGGTAAAATTGGTTTTTTTGGTTCCTCTTTATGTTAATTAATTAGTAATAGAATTAAAGTAGGAAATAGAATTAAATAGAATTAAAGTAGGAAATAGAGTGGTATAGAGTTGTAGTGTGGTATAGATAGAGTGGTCCACACAATATAATAATAAAACCCTCAACTGGTCTGAATTCCACCAAACAAGTATCTTGACTGCGTAGTGTGGTGGCCCCGGTACACAATTTGGTACCGAGGCCACAATATAATTAAAAAACCCTCCACGTGTCGGAATTCCACCAAACAAGTATCTGGACTGCATAGTGGGGTGGCCCCGGTACCCAATTTGATACCGGGGCCACATTACCTCCTCCAATTTCCAAGTGTAGTGTTTATAACATCTTAACACTACACTAATTCTAGCACGTCAAAACCTCTTGTTTTAAATAATGACAGGGCATTTAACTTTTGATTTAATTTATTGAATTTGTTGGCATTTTCTTTTACTTTTTGAACATGGCAAACGACTGTTGAATGGTCACATAATGCCAAAAAAAAAGGTGCAAGATGGAATTGTCCTTGGGCCCTCCCACCCACCCTTATGTTGTTGAAATAGGACATGCACACTTTAACAAACCAATCATTTCAGCGACAGGGCCTACCAAACAACTGTGGCTGAAATGATTGGTTTGTTTGGGCCCCCACACCAATAAAACAATTCATCTCTCCCTGTACAAACTAAACAGGCTCTACTGAGGAAAGATGTCGTCCTTATCCTCAACCTCTGATTCCTCTCCCCCTACAGTGTGTACTTCCTCCTCCTCACACATTATCAATTCGTCCCCGCTGGACTCCACAACCACAGTCCCTCTGTACTGTCTGGAGGGCAGTGCTGTACTTCATTGAGGAATTGATTATTCATTTTTATAAACATCATTTTTTCAACGTTGTGAGGAAGCAACCTCCTTCGCCGCTCACTGACCAGGTTCCCCGCTGCACTAAAAACTCTTTCCAAGTACACACTGGAGGGGGGACAACTCAGTTAAAAAATAGAGCCAGTTTGTACAGGGGCTTCCAAACTGCCTTTTGGAGTTCTACCACGTCACTACCTCTAGTTAATTTAGATTGCAAGGCTTGTAAATATAAATACTTTGAAGATAAAAAAAAGCAGGCTGCACAGACTGTGGAGCTAGAAAGTGAAATTAAATGGACCACGTTACTTTGGTGGCTATCTATGCCCCCCCCCCCCGCCCTACACTTGTAGTTGAATATAAATAAAGCAGCCTGCATAGACTGTAGAACTAGCAATTCAAATATACAAAGAAATGGACAAAGGCAGTTTGGTATCTGTCTGCATCAGATCCCCTCTCCACTAGGAGTAAAACAGAAAACTTTTCAGCCGTTATATAATCTAGAATATAAATAGAAATTGAGAAATGCAATTTGGTATCTGTCTGCATCATAATCATCAACATCCTCCTCAGCGCCAGCTACATCAATATCCTCCTCCCAGTGCACAACATTCACACCTTCATTAGCCAAATCTGTAACTGGACTGTGGGTGATCCTTCCAGCATATGCAGAGGGCGTGCTGCAAATGCTGGATGGAGTCACCTCTTCCCGTACAGTGATGGGAAGGTCAGGGTTCACAACCAACAACACCCTTGGACTCGCCTTGGGGATTTGTGATGTCATCTGTTTAGAAGGCAGAGTTCTTTGCTGTTTTGTTGTTGTTGCTGACAGCATAACTCTCTTAAATTTTTTGTAGGGGGGGGGAGGAGGGCTTTGATCCTTGGGTGAAGTTGGACCACTAGTCATGAACACGGGACAGGGCCTAAGCCGTTCCTTGCCACTACTTGTCGTAATTGGCAAATTGCCAACTTTACGTTTCTCCTCAGATGATTTTAAGTTTCTTTTTTTGCTGTTTTTTGAGAACTTGGGCTTTTTGGATTTTACATGCCCTGTACTAGGAGATTGGGCATCGTGCTTGCCAGACGACGTTGATGGCATTTCATCGTCTATGTCATGACTAGTGGCAGCAGCTTCAGCATTAGGAGGAAGTGGGTCTTGATCTTTCCCTACTTTATCCTCCAAATTTTTGCTCTCCATTATATGTAGCACAAGATACTGCAGAATGTGTGAACTTGGTAATATTGCAGTACCAATGGACTTATAATGCTGGATTGGTTTTGCAAATTTGGTTATAATTATTATATATTTTTTTTTTTTTTAAATTTTTTATTTTTTTTTACTTTTTTTTTATTTTTTACAAACTTGGGAATAATGGGGAAATAACTATGCCCTTAGAAGCACAGAGCACAGGACACAGCACCACTGGACTGAACAGGACACGGCACAGGACCCAGCAGCACTACGGAACTCAGCAGGACAGAGCACAGGACACAGCACCACTGGACTGATACTGCAGAATGTGTAAACTTTGTAATATTGCAGTACCACTGGACTTTTACTGCTGAATGTGTGAACTTGGTAATATTGCAGTACCAATGGACTTATAATGCTGGATTGGTTTTGCAAATTTGGTTATAATTATTATATTTTTTTATTTTTTTTTAATTTTTTATTTTTTTTTACTTTTTTTTTATTTTTTACAAACTTGGGAATAATGGGGAAATAACTATGCCCTTAGAAGCACAGAGCACAGGACACAGCACCACTGGACTGAACAGGACACGGCACAGGACCCAGCAGCACTACGGAACTCAGCAGGACAGAGCACAGGACACAGCACCACTGGACTGATACTGCAGAATGTGTAAACTTTGTAATATTGCAGTACCACTGGACTTTTACTGCTGAATGTGTGAACTTGGTAATATTGCAGTACCAATGGGCTTATACTGCAGGATTGGTTGTGAAAATTTTGTGGTAATTAAAAAATATTAAAGTAGTTTTTGGTATTTTATAAAAAAAAAAAATTTTTATTTTTTTAAACACAGGGGAATATTGGGGAAATAACTATGCCCTTAGAAGCACAGAGCACAGGACACAGCACCACTGGACTGAACAGGACACAGCACAGGACCCAGCAGCACCACTGACCTCAGAAGGACAGAGCACAGCACACAGCACCACTGGACTGATACTGCAGAACACAGCACAGCACAGCACAGCACAGAACTAAACAGCACAGAGGACCACCTAACACACCCTCCCTCTACCCTGATCAATGCCCGAGTGAAGATGGCGGCGACTAGCGGGGAATTTATAGGATCCGAGTATCGCGAGATCCGACAACGGGATTATGAGTCAGAGCCTCAGTTTCACTTTTGAATTTGGCGCCAATACCCGGATCTGTCTCGGATCCGACTCGGATCCGCAACGTTCGGGTGGGCTCGGATTTCAGAAATCCGAGCGCGCTCATCCCTATATTATAGATGAACAAATTTCCGTTCTGAAAGACTTTGTTTTGTGAGCCACAAAAGGACGAAATCTCACATCTAGGAAAAACAGCACAATCAAAGGGCTGGAAACCAGCGCAGACTTATTGGTTGAGTAGAGAGCAGATGTGAGTTAACAATGGTTATACAAGCGGAATTCTTGTGATTTTATGTTAAGTAATTCAGATATGGAAGAGAATATGTTTGACTAATGTTTTACGTTCATACATTTTGCTACATGTAGACCCACAAAACATAATTTCAGGAATTATTTATTTTTTGCAAAATAAATGTTTATATACATAAATATATTCATAAACATAGAATACACATAGTGGGTCTGTCTCATGTTGGGATGTAAGTCTGTTTGTGTGCCGCATCCTGCGTGAAATAGCTCTGCGCATGCTCACGAACAGATCTTACGCCAATGAACGCAATCTCGTGTAATTCATGTCTGAGCGCAAATGACTTTTATGACCTGAATGGCGGGGGGTGTCATGATGTGTCTGGGAGGGGTGGCATAATGCGTGATGTAGCTGAGGGGTGTCGTGATGGGTGATTTAACTTAGGGATGGCGTGATGTGTCTGGGGGGTGGCATGATGTGTATGGGGAGTGGTGTAATGTGTCTGGGGAGTGGTGTAATGTGTCTGAGGGGTGGC
>NW_027447474.1:0-5000 GCF_038048845.1 Mixophyes fleayi | reverse complement strand
ATTATTCAGTTTGTGGAGTGCAGTCTTAAATCTGTTTGCCAATTGTTATGATGCACATAAGTTTTATTTTCTTATTGTACAGAGCATAGAGTGGAATATCTCGGAACTATATTAATAACAAGTAATTATAATAATACTATTTTGGTATTGTTAAACTGTCTGAGCTGCATTTTTTTATATTTGTCCAGTCCATACTATAACTGTCTTCCAAGTCCAAATCCATCCCACTAACTCCTTTACAATATCATTTATTTAAACACATGACCTAATTTAAAGGAAAAAAAGCACAAAAATCACACACTCAATGGAGGCCATCTAATTTAGCAGAAGAGAAATTAGGGCTGGGAATTATTACGCATACCGTAAATGTTGTTCACAAATATATTTAGAATTATCCGATTTTTGCATAGTACACAGCCAAATTGATTAATTTAGTTCAAACCCGACTTGGAGACTAAGGGTTATATTTACTAAACTGTGAGTTTGAAAGAGCTGAGATGTTGCCTATAGCAACCAATCAGATTCTAGCTGTCATTTTGTAGAATGCACTAAATAAATGAAAGCTAGAATCTGATTGGTTGCTATGGGCAACATCTCCACTTTTCAAAACCTGCAGTTTAGTAAATCTAGCCCCAAGGGTCTTCCGGGGACTCTATCGCAGTTGCAAGATTTCAGAACTGCTTGTGGCCTCAGAGAACTAGTTTCAATGATTAAGACGTATCAACAAAATCACTATGGAAAATGTTACGTTATACTGACTTAGATAAAGAGCAGCCCCATTAACGGTCTTATCAGTGACAGCCAGCGTTTTATCTTGCGAGATAAGATTGAGCAGATATTGTCTACACCAGCCGGCATTTTCTGTGCATACATGCATGAGGTTTCAGACTGCCAAACACGCTTAATGTTAATGGCAAAGGTCCTCTGTTAAACATCTCTAAGGCACAAACACAATTGGTGTTTGCTGTATTATATTCTGATTGATGGGGGATCACCAACTGTTTTGAAACTAGATTCTTTGTGTTTATATGGAACCAGCAACAAAGAGATATATACGTATCATACAGTTCTACATCCATAGTGTTTAATAGTGATTATTGCAACCAGTTCTTGCACTACTGAATCTGCAAGTACAGGGAGTAAGGTTAACACTACTGTAAAAATAAACTTTAAATAGATTATTAAAAAATATAAACTTATGCTGTTGGGAAAAAAATCAATTAAAGACCCACTAAACCCCAACATGTAAATTTTCGGATATTAACCATGACGTGTTAACCTGACTTTCCAATGCAGCTCTATAAAAAAGAAATTACCTTCCCTATTTCATTACAGAAATCCGTATATAGTTCTGAATCTTTTGGTCTCAGATAGGTCTGATGAAGGTCAATAACCTGAAGCGGCAATCATTAGATTTGGTCCTATCCACCAACCCACAAAGTAGCTTCCAATGCGCAGTGAAAAATCCTCTTTGTTAGTACCATGCCCCTCGCCTTACACAAATCACGCATGTTTAAGGAGCAAGGTGGGGCTCATTGTGGATGTGCCAAAAGTTTACAGCAGGTGGGAGAAGTTGCGTTGGGTGAGCTTCCCTTTAGATGTTTCCTCCTTCTTTAAAAATAACCCACTGAGGAAGTCACTTATCCGTGGCAAAACGCGTTTGGGATTACTCATACACACCAGACCAGAATTTTTATTTTTATTTCACCGCTGTACTGTTTTATATTTTTTACATTTATTTATTTATGTATGCAATGCTTTATTTGTTTTAATCATTTATATCTTAATATCTAATTCATTCATTTTAAACCCTTTATTCTTAGCAAAACTAATCTGTTCATTTAATTTGTGTTAATTTAGCTTATTGCACTCATATGTGATATTTTTCATATTATTTACTTTAAATTATTGATTCAAATTGGTATTCAAACCAATTCAATTAATATAGTGTAATACTAACTTAAACACACTCTCAAGTATATGTGTGCATCTATATTTCTATTTTATTTAGCATTTTCTCTTTTTATTCTTATCTTTAAAATCTAATTCAGGTAGGGCCCCTGTGGGCACAACCCTCTAGCAGGTCCTGCCCATGCTTACTCCTCTTTCCTTCCCCACAACAGCGGGCACAAGGACCAAGCAGCAGTTAGTTTGGTTGAATAGGCAACAGAGGGCACTAGGCCCCAGTGCAAGAGGGCACCAGGCCCCCAGGAAAGAGGGCACAAGGCCTTAATAGTTTGCTAGCTGGGCGAAAGGCCCTTGACACATAGGGAGGGTACAAGGCCTCTGGATAGTTAGAGTGTAGGAACCTGTGTGAGTGTGGAGGCACATGGCCCTTGAGTAGGTCCTGAAGAGCACAAAGTCCCGAGTTCCTAAAGTGACAGGCTTAGAGGCCAGGGTTCCAGGCAGTAGGCGGAGGCCTGCAGCACAGCTAGGTACTGGGGGGTACTGGTTACCCAGGGCAGGTAAGAAGTACCAGGATGAGAGTTTCGCTGATCAGAGCCGGGGATCTGTCTCTTCTCCGGTGCTGTAACAGTTAACTATTGCGTGTGGGTAGACCTTGAATTGTAAGGTGTAGTAGGCCTGTGACCTTTGATAATTTGGTCGATGGCCTACTACATTTTACAATTCAAGGTCTACATACACGCAATGATTAACTCTTATTATTTGGTCGATGGCCAGTAATACATTGTTGTTTTGTGTGTAACCTGTCTAATTCCTTTGCTATATTCCACTGTAGGATCCAGAGGACAGACCCCATCATAGGCAGTGGTGCTATGTGAATGAAATGCGAGGTGTGATTGCCAGATCATTGGTGAGAAGGGTACGGTGTTTTTTTATAGTAATCCCTCAGGATCTGGGGGTGCCAGGAAGGGGTTTGTGTTTTGTGCTGCCATAGTCGCCCCTGACTCCTAGGCACCTTTACAAGTAGATCCGTCTGTCGTTACAATACTACACGCACAGAAATGTAGTAAGAATGATTTGGAGAGTGTGGTTGTAAAACCATTCAGTAGGGCTAGGTCTTGCCGCTAAGTAAAGGGCTTCTGCATGGCATAGCTACTGTTGTCTAGTTTTGCTAAGAAATGGGTTTAATCTAGCAACCCATCAACCTGAAGGATGATTACCGTCTTGCCTGGTTCTTTGTGCCCCCGTCTCCCCACCTCTATTTTGCATGACGTCATTTCCTTTTTATTCTTCCTCCTTAAATTTTAACTAGGACGGTAATTTATATTAGCCTACGATCTAATCTGTTTCCTGTGTTTAGTTGACTCTAGCTGCAAGAAACCCGTACTAACGTGGTAATAGATTGCATTGTGACACTTTCTTCTCTCATTGTCCCAAGGTCATCCACCCTCCTAATAACAAGGGAGGTATCGGTACAAACACTCTGACGAATCTGGGACATCACTAATTAGCATTGACAAACCAGCATTAACCTAGTTTCACAATAGCTAACTACCCAGCATTCACTGCGGCTAACGCCAAAACATTGAAACTTGATCTTATATTTTACAATACCTACGTGGAATTCATAAAATAATATTACATTTTACAAATGTGCGATTATAATGTGGCGTTGTGATTGGACTTTGACCACATTTGCTTGAAATCCTCTCCCCAATATGTCCAATGTGTGTTTATGTTTAATAAAAGGCCTTTCTGATTTTTAAATATTTTGAGATTAATTTAACTGGCCCCTTGAAGTCTGAAGAGAAATCCTGTCCTAGGGAACAGAAACTATCTCCACAGCTTGGCAGATTGACCCAAAGGCATTCACCTTTGCCCACTACTGAAGTCCTGGGAGTGTTGCAGAAATTAGGGGCTCAATATCTATCTTCTCTAATATTCACAGCCGACCTAGTTCTTTGTTCCACCCAGGTACCCTGGTAAATTGATTTAGGGAAGTTTAGGGAAGTAAGCGACAGCCTCCTCCCACACACCTCAGCAGAGGTCTTTCCAGCAGAATATTTTAGATATGCGGAACATCGCGATTCGTTGCTGCAATAGAAGATCTCAGTAAATACAATGACAGTATGCTCATGTGAGTCACTGCTTATGTGGGAGTAACCACTTGTATGCTCCTATATTTCTGGTATTGTATAACCACGTGTAGGTCCACAGCTGATATCTAAATATGGGTGGGCACTTCTAGTACGCTCATCTGTTTGTACATTCCGGGTATAATCAATATGGCATCATTGCTGGCGCAATCAGTGAGTTGGGGCACTACCGACACAATCTGTAGGGGGCATTGTGTAGCTCAAAGAAGGCGACCCGAACACTTCAACCACACCTAGGTCCAATTTTGTTTTATTCCAGTTTTTATTCACATATATACACATGATCAATGATGTCACAGCAAGAATAACTGACTTTCTATGCTTTGCTAGTTGGGCTTTTTGTCAGCACCCCGTTTAGCCATTGTGTTATATCAGAGAGAACCGGTGTTTGTTGGTTATGATTAAGAGGGAAGGATTATTCCATCACACTTTTATTTATAACAGAGCCACGGTGGAAAGACAGAAAAAGACTGAGCAATCCATTCTACCTTCATGCTTCACATATGATCATTTCAATTTTCGGGTTTATTTGTCCCTTAAATAGGAGAATTTGTACTTTGCAAATAGATGGTTTAGTTTACTCTGTATATAGCAGACATTCCATTACTAAATAAAAAGAATAAACTTGTCCAACATTTAACTGAATTTATATTACATTTTTCAGGTGTTAAAACCAGTTTCAATAAACGCTAAATTAAACTGACAATAGTGAAAACAAATTGTTGCAAAGCATTTGCCACCAGATCAATCACCGGTTTAGATTTTAGGAGTCATCAACAGCCTGGAGAGGCAGGTTTTCAGATCTCTTACAAAAACACGTCTGCACAAACCAGGCTGCGGAGAGGAAAAGACGTTTTATCGAGTCTGAGAATCTTGACTGTAATAAAACCTAGATCTCAGTGACAATGGAATTTATAACAAAAGAAAACAGAACAACCA
>NW_027447473.1:0-30644 GCF_038048845.1 Mixophyes fleayi | reverse complement strand
TTGAATCATGAATCATGAATCGAATCATGAATCATGAATCATGAATTGAATCATGAATCATGAATCATGAATTGAATCATGAATCAAGATTCATGAATCGAATCATGAATCATGAATTGAATTATGAATCTTGAATCATGAATCATGAATTGAATCATGAATCATGAATCGAATCATGAATCATGAATCATGAATTGAATCATGAATCATGAATTGAATCATGAATCTTGAATCATGAATCATGAATTGAATCATGAATCATGAATCATGAATCATGAATCATTAATTGAATCATGAATCATGAATCATGAATCAAGAATCATGAATCATGAATCGAATCATGAATCATGAATTAAATCATGAATCATGAATCATGAATCATTAATTGAATCATGAATCATGAATCATGAATTGAATCATGAATCATGAATCATGAATCATGAATCATGAATCGAATCATGAATCATGAATCGAATCATGAATCATGAATTAAATCATAAATTGAATCATGAATCGAATCATGAATCATGAAATGAATCATGAATCGAATCATGAATCATGAATCGAATCATGAATCTTGAATTGAATCATGAATCGAATCATGAATCATGAATCATGAATTGAATCATGAATTGAATCATGAATCAAATCATGAATCATGAAATGAATCATAAATTATGAATCATGAATCATGAATTGAATCATGAATCATGAATTATGAATCATGAATTGAATCATGAATCATGAATCATGAATTGAATCATGAATCATGAATCGAATCATGAATCTTGAATTGTATCATGAATTGAATCATTAATCATGAATCATGAGTCAAATCATAAATCATGAATCATGAATTGAATCATGAATTGAATCATGAATCATGAATCTTGAATTGAATCATGAATCATGAATCATGAATCGAATAATGAATCATGATTTGAATCATGAATCATAAATCATGAATCATGAATCATGAATCATGAATCGAATCATGAATTGAATCATGAATCATGAATCATGAATTGAATCATGAATCATGAATCATGAATCGAATCATAAATCATGAATTGAATCATGAATCATGAATTGAATCATGAATCATGAATTGAATCATGAATCATGAATTGAATCATAAATCATGAATCCAATCATGAATAATGAATCAAGATTCATGAATCGAATCATGAATCATGAATCGAATCATAAATCATGAATTGAATCATGAATCATGAATCATGAATTGAATCATGAATCATGAATCGAATCATGAATCATGAATCAAGATTCATGAATCGAATCATGAATCATGAATTGAATTATGAATCTTGAATCATGAATCATGAATTAAATCATGAATCATGAATCGAATCATGAATCATGAATCATGAATTGAATCATGAATCATGAATCATGAATTGAATCATGAATCAAGATTCATGAATCGAATCATGAATCATGAATTGAATTATGAATCTTGAATCATGAATCATGAATTGAATCATGAATCATGAATCGAATCATGAATCATGAATCATGAATTGAATCATGAATTATGAATCATGAATTGAATCATGAATCTTGAATCATGAATCATGAATAGAATCATGAATCATGAATCGAATCATGAATCATGAATCATGAATAGAATCATGAATCATGAATCAAGAATCATGAATCATGAATCGAATCATGAATCATGAATTAAATCATGAATCATGAATCATGAATCATTAATTGAATCATGAATCATGAATCATGAATTGAATCATGAATCATGAATCATGAATAATGAATCATGAATCGAATCATGAATCATGAATCGAATCATGAATCATGAATTAAATCATAAATTGAATCAGGAATCGAATCATGAATCATGAAATGAATCATGAATCGAATCATGAATCATGAATCGAATCATGAATCTTGAATTAAATCATGAATCGAATCATGAATCATGAATCATGAATTGAATCATGAATTGAATCATGAATCAAATCATGAATCATGAAATGAATCATAAATTATGAATCATGAATCATGAATTGAATCATGAATCATGAATTATGAATCATGAATTGAATTATGAATCATGAATTGAATCATGAATCATGAATTATGAATTGAATCATGAATCATGAATCGAATCATGAATCTTGAATTGTATCATGAATTGAATCATTAATCATGAATCATGAGTCAAATCATGAATCATGAATCATGAATTGAATCATGAATTGAATCATGAATCATGAATCTTGAATTGAATCATGAATCATGAATCATGAATCGAATAATGAATCATGATTTGAATCATGAATCATGAATCATGAATCATGAATCATGAATCATGAATCATGAATCGAATCATGAATTGAATCATGAATCATGAAACTTGAATTGAATCATGAATCATGAATCGAATAATGAATCATGATTTGAATCATGAATCATGAATCATGAATCATGAATCATGAATCGAATCATGAATTATGAATCATGAATTGAATCTTGAATAATGAATCATGAATCGAATCAAGAATCAAGAATCATGAATGGAATCATGAATCATGAATGGAATCATGAATCATGAATCGAATCATGAATCATGAATCGAATCATGAATCATGAATTGAATCATCATTTGAATCATGAATCATGAATCATAAATCATGAATCATGAATCATGAATTGAATCATGAATCATGAATCATGAATCATGAATCATGAATTGAATCATGAATCATGACTCATGAATTGAATCATGAATCATGAATCAAATCATGAATCATGAATTGAATCATGAATCATGAGTCAAGAATTGAATCATAAATCATGAATTGAATCATGAATAATGAATCATGAATTGAATCATGAATCATGAATCATGAATTGAATCATGAATCATGAATCATGAATCGAATCATGAATCATGAATTGAATCATGAATTGAATCATGAATCATTAATCATGAATTGAATCATGAATCATGAATCGAATCATGAATCATGAATTGAATCATGAATTGAATCATGAATCATTAATCATGAATTGAATCATGAATCATGAATCATGAATCGAATCATGAATCATGAATTGAATCATGAATTGAATCATGAATCATGAATCAAGAATCATGAATCGAATCATGAATCATGAATTGAATCATGAATAATGAATCATGAATTGAATCATGAATTATGAATCTTGAATTTAATTATGAATCATGGATAGAATCATGAATCATGAATTGAATCATGAATTG
Organism: Mixophyes fleayi; assembly: GCF_038048845.1. Classification (NCBI taxonomy): domain Eukaryota; kingdom Metazoa; phylum Chordata; class Amphibia; order Anura; family Limnodynastidae; genus Mixophyes; species Mixophyes fleayi. The sequence goes on along the minus strand of NW_027447473.1, from coordinate 27,376 downwards.
AATCATGAATTGAATCATTAATCATGAAACATGAATCATGAATTGAATCATAATTTGAATCATGAATCATGAATTGAATCATGGATGTAATCATGAATTGAATCATGAATCATGAATTGAATCATGAATCATGAATCATGAATTGAATTTATGAATCCTGAATCATAAATCGAATCATGAATCATGAATTGAATCAGGAATCGAATCATGAATTGAATCATGAATCATGAATCATGAATTGAATTTATGAATCATGAATCATAAATCGAATCATGAATCATGAATTGAATCAGGAATCGAATCATGAATTGAATCATGAATCATGAATTGAATCATGAATCATAAATCATGAATCATGAATTGAATCATGAATCATGAATCATGAATTGAATCATGAATCATGAATTGAATCATGAATCATGAATCGAATCATGAATCATGAATCATGAATCGAATCATGAATCATGAATTGAATCATGAATCATGAATTGAATCATGAATCATGAATCAAGAATCATGAATCGAATCATGAATCATGAATTCAATCATGAATAATGAATCATGAATTGAATCATGAATTATGAATCATGAATTTAATTATGAATCATGGATAGAATCATGAATCATGAATTGAATCATGAATTGAATCATGAATTGAATCATTAATCATGAAACATGAATCATGAATTGAATCATAATTTGAATCATGAATCATGAATTGAATCATGGATGTAATCATGAATTGAATCATGAATCATGAATTGAATCATGAATCATGAATCATGAATTGAATTTATGAATCCTGAATCATAAATCGAATCATGAATCATGAATTGAATCAGGAATCGAATCATGAATTGAATCATGAATCATGAATCATGAATTGAATTTATGAATCATGAATCATAAATCGAATCATGAATCATGAATTGAATCAGGAATCGAATCATGAATTGAATCATGAATCATGAATTGAATCATGAATCATAAATCATGAATCATGAATTGAATCATGAATCATGAATCATGAATTGAATCATGAATCATGAATTGAATCATGAATCGAATCATGAATTGAATCATGAATCATAAATCATGAATCATGAATTGAATCATGAATTGAATCATGAATCATGAATTGAATCATGAATCGAATCATGAATTGAATCATGAATCATGAATTGAATCATGAATCATAAATCATGAATCATGAATTGAATCATGAATCATGAATCATGAATTGAATCATGAATCATGAATCATGAATCATAAATTGATTCATGAATCATGAATTGAATCATGAATCATAAATCATGAATCATGAATTGAATCATGAATCATGAATCATGAATTGAATCATGAATCATGAATCATGAATCATAAATTGATTCATGAATCATGACTTGAATTATGAATTGAATCATATGAATCATTAATCATGAATAAAATCATGAATCATGAATCATGAATCATGAATCATGAATTGAATCATAAATCATGAATCATGAATCATAAATTGATTCATGAATCATGAATTGAATCATGAATTGAATCATGAATCATTATTCATGAAATAAATCATGAATCATGAATCATTAATCATAAAATAAATCATGAATCATGAATCATGAATCATGAATTGAATCATGAATCATGAATCATGAATCATGAATCATGAATTGAATCATGAATCATGAATCATGAATCATAAATTGATACATCAATCATGACTTGAATCATGAATTGAATCATGAATCATTAATCATGAATAAAATCATGAATCATGAATCATGAATCATGAATTGAATCATAAATCATGAATCATGAATCATAAATTGATTCATGAATCATGAATTGAATCATGAATTGAATCATGAATCATTAATCATGAAATAAATCATGAATCATAAATCATGAATCATTAATCATAAAATAAATCATGAATCATGAATCATGAATCATGAATTGAATCATGAATCATGAATCATGAATCGAATCATAAATCATGAATTGAATCATGAATCATGAATTGAATCATGAATCATGAATTGAATCATGAATAATGAATCATGAATTGAATCATGAATTGAATCATGAATCATGAATCATGAATCGAATCATGAATCATGAATCAAGATTCATGAATCGAATCATGAATCATGAATTGAATCATGAATCTTGAATCATGAATCATGAATTGAATCATGAATCATAAATCATGAATCATGAATCATAAATCATGAATCATGAATTGAATCATGAATCATGACTTGAATCATGAATCATGAATTGAATCATGAATCATGAATCGAATCATGAATCATGAATTGAATCATGAATCATGAATTGAATCATGAATAATGAATCATGAATTGAATCATGAATTGAATCATGAATCATGAATCATGAATCGAATCATGAATCATGAATCAAGATTCATGAATCGAATCATGAATCATGAATTGAATCATGAATCTTGAATCATGAATCATGAATTGAATCATGAATCATAAATCATGAATCATGAATCATAAATCATGAATCATGAATTGAATCATGAATCATGAATTGAATCATGAATCATGAATTGAATCATGAATCATGAATCGAATCAGGAATCATGAATCATGAATTGAATCATGAATCTTGAATCATGAATCATAAATTGATTCATGAGTTACGAATTGAATCATGAATTGAATCATGAATCATTAATCATGAATTAAATCATGAATCATGAATCATGAATCATGAATTGAATCATAAATCATGAATCATTAATCATGAATTAAATCATGAATCATGAATCATGAATCATGAATTGAATCACTAATCATGAATCATAAATCGAATCATGAATCATGAATTGAATCATGAATCAAGAATCATAAATCGAATCATGAATCATGAAATGAATCAGGAATCGAATCATGAATTGAATCATGAATCATGAATCGAATCATGAATCTTGAATTGAATCATAATTTGAATCATGAATCATGAATCTTGAATTGAATCATGAATCATGAGTCATGAATTGAATTTATGAATCATGAATCATAAATCGAATCATGAATCATAAATTGAATGAGGAATCAAATCATGAATTGAATAATGAATCATTTATTGAATCATGAATCATAAATCATGAATCATGAATTGAATCATGAATCATGAATCGAATCATGAATCATGAATCATGAATCATGAATCATGATTTGAATCATGAATCATGAATTGATTCACGAATAATGAATTGAATCATGAATTGAATCATGAATCATGAATTGAATCATGAATCATGAATCATGAATCATGAATCGAATCATGAATCATGAATCGAATCATGAATCATGAATTAAATCATAAATTGAATCATGAATCGAATCATGAATCATGAATGAATCATGAATCGAATCATGAATCATGAATCGAATCATGAATCATGAATCGAATCATGAATCTTGATTTGAATCATGAATCGAATCATGAATCTTGAATTGAATCATGAATCGAATCATGAATCATGAATCATGAATTGAATCATGAATCAAATCATGAATCATGAAATGAATCATAAATTATGAATCATGAATCATGAATTGAATCATGAATCATGAATTATGAATCATGAATTGAATCATGAATCATGAATCATGAATTGAATTCATGATCATTAATCGAATCATGAATCTTGAATTGTATCATGAATTGAATCATTAATCATGAATCATGAGTCAAATCATGAATCATGAATCATGAATTGAATCATGAATTGAATCATGAATCATGAATCTTGAATTGAATCATGAATCTTGAATCATGAGTCAAATCATGAATCATGAATCATGAATTGAATCATGAATTGAATCATGAATCATGAATCTTGAATTGAATCATGAATCATGAATCATGAATCGAATAATGAATCATGATTTGAATCATGAATCATGAATCATGAATCATGAATCATGAATCATGAATCGAATCATGAATTGAATCATGAATCATGAATCGAATCATAAATCATGAATTGAATCATGAATCATGAATCATGAATTGAATCATGAATCATGAATTGAATCATGAATCATGAATCATGAATTGAATCATGAATCATGAATCATGAATCAAGATTCATGAATCGAATCATGAATCATGAATCGAATCATAAATCATGAATTGAATCATGAATCATGAATCATGAATTGAATCATGAATCATGAATCGAATCATGAATCATGAATCATGAATCGAATAATGAATCATGATTTGAATCATGAATCATGAATCATGAATCATGAATCATGAATCATGAATCGAATCATGAATTGAATCATGAATCATGAATCGAATCATAAATCATGAATTGAATCATGAATCAGAATCATGAATTGAATCATGAATCATGAATTGAATCATGAATCATGAATCATGAATTGAATCATGAATCATGAATCATGAATCAAGATTCATGAATCGAATCATGAATCATGAATCGAATCATAAATCATGAATTGAATCATGAATCATGAATCATGAATTGAATCATGAATCATGAATCGAATCATGAATCATGAATCATGAATTGAATCATGAATCATGAATCATGAATTGAATCAAGAATCTTGAATCATGAATCATGAATTGAATCATGAATCATGAATCGAATCATGAATCATGAATCATGAATAGAATCATGAATCATGAATCAAGAATCATGAATCATGAATCGAATCATGAATCATGAATTAAATCATGAATCATGAATCATGAATCATGAATTGAATCATGAATCATGAATCATGAATTGAATCATGAATCATGAATCATGAATCATGAATCGAATCATGAATCATGAATCGAATCATGAATCATGAATTAAATCATAAATTGAATCATGAATCGAATCATGAATCATGAAATGAATCATGAATCGAATCATGAATCATGAATCGAATCATGAATCTTGAATTGAATCATGAATCGAAACATGAATCATGATTGAATCATGAATTGAATCATGAATCAAATCATGAATCATGAAATGAATCATAAATTATGAATCATGAATCATGAATTGAATCATGAATCAAGAATTATGAATCATGAATTGAATCATGAATCATGAATCATGAATTGAATCATGAATCATGAATCGAATCATGAATCTTGAATTGTATCATGAATTGAATCATTAATCATGAATCATGAGTCAAATCATGAATCATGAATCATGAATTGAATCATGAATTGAATCATGAATCATGAATCTTGAATTAAATCATGAATCATGAATCATGAATTGAATAATGAATCATGATTTGAATCATGAATCATGAATCATGAATCATGAATCATGAATCATGAATCATGAATCGAATCATGAATTATGAATCATGAATTGAATCTTGAATAATGAATCATGAATCGAATCTATGAATCAAGAATCATGAATGGAATCATGAATCATGAATGGAATCATGAAGCATGAATCGAATCATGAATCATGAATTGAATCATCATTTGAATCATGAATCATGAATCATAAATCATGAATCATGAAACATAAATTGATTCATGAATCATTAATTGAATCATGAATTGAATCTTGAATCATGAATCATGAATCATGAATCATGAATTGAATCATGAATCATGACTCATGAATTGAATCATGAATCATGAATCAAATCATGAATCATGAATTGAATCATGAATCATGAGTTAAGAATTGAATCATGAATCATGAATTTAATCATGAATAATGAATCATGAATTGAATCATGAATCATGAATCATGAATTGAATCATGAATCATGAATCATGAATCGAATCATGAATCATGAATTGAATCATGAATTGAATCATGAATCATGAATCATGAATTGAATCATGAATCATGAATCATGAATCGAATCATGAATCATGAATTGAATCATGAATTGAATCATGAATCATTAATCATGAATTGAATCATAATTCATGAATCATGAATCGAATCATGAATCATGAATTGAATCATGAATCATGAATTGAATCATGAATCATGAATCAAGAATCATGAATCGAATCATGAATCATGAATTGAATCATGAATAATGAATCATGAATTGAATCATGAATTATGAATCATGAATTTAATTATGAATCATGGATAGAATCATGAATCATGAATTGAATCATGAATTGAATCATGAATTGAATCATTAATCATGAAACATGAATCATGAATTGAATCATAATTTGAATCATGAATCATGAATTGAATCATGGATGTAATCATGAATTGAATCATGAATCATGATTGAATCATGAATCATGAATCATGAATTGAATTTATGAATCCTGAATCATAAATCGAATCATGAATCATGAATTGAATCAGGAATCGAATCATGAATTGAATCATGAATCATGAATTGAATCATGAATCATAAATCATGAATCATGAATTGAATCATGAATCATGAATTGAATCATGAATCATGAATTGAATCATGAATCATGAATTGAATCATGAATCGAATCATGAATTGAATCATGAATCATGAATTGAATCATGAATCATAAATCATGAATCATGAATTGAATCATGAATTGAATCATGAATCATGAATTGAATCATGAATCATAAATCATGAATTGAATCATGAATCATGAATCATGAATTGAATCATGAATCATGAATCATGAATCATAAATTGATTCATGAATCATGAATTGAATCATGAATCATAAATCATGAATCATGAATTGAATCATGAATCATGAATCATGAATTGAATCATGAATCATGAATCATGAATCATAAATTGATTCATGAATCATGACTTGAATCATGAATTGAATCATGAATCATTAATCATGAATAAAATCATGAATCATGAATCATGAATCATGAATTGAATCATAAATCATGAATCATGAATTGAATCATGAATTGAATCATGAATCATGAATTGAATCATGAATCGAATCATGAATTGAATCATGAATCATGAATTGAATCATGAATCATAAATCATGAATCATGAATTGAATCATGAATCATGAATCATGAATTGAATCATGAATCATGAATCATGAATCATAAATTGATTCATGAATCATGAATTGAATCATGAATCATAAATCATGAATCATGAATTGAATCATGAATCATGAATCATGAATTGAATCATGAATCATAAATTGATGCATGAATCATGACTTGAATCATGAATTGAATCATGAATCATTAATCATGAATAAAATCATGAATCATGAATCATGAATCATGAATTGAATCATAAATCATGAATCATGAATCATAAATTGATTCATGAATCATGAATTGAATCATGAATTGAATCATGAATCATTATTCATGAAATAAATCATGAATCATGAATCATTAATCATAAAATAAATCATGAATCATGAATCATGAATCATGAATTGAATCATGAATCATGAATCATGAATTGAATCATGATCATGAATCATAAATTTATACATCAATCATGACTTGAATCATGAATTGAATCATGAATCATTAATCATGAATAAAATCATGAATCATGAATCATGAATCATGAATTGAATCATAAATCATGAATCATGAATCATAAATTGATTCATGAATCATGAATTGAATCATGAATTGAATCATGAATCATTAATCATGAAATAAATCATGAATCATGAATCATTAATCATAAAATAAATCATGAATCATGAATCATGAATCATGAATTGAATCATGAATCATGAATCATGAATCGAATCATAAATCATGAATTGAATCATGAATCATGAATTGAATCATGAATCATGAATTGAATCATGAATAATGAATCATGAATTGAATCATGAATTGAATCATGAATCATGAATCATGAATCGAATCATGAATCATGAATCAAGATTCATGAATCGAATCATGAATCATGAATTGAATCATGAATCTTGAATCATGAATCATGAATTGAATCATGAATCATAAATCATGAATCATGAATTGAATCATGAATCATGAATTGAATCATGAATCTTGAATCATGAATCATGAATTGAATCATGAATCATAAATCATGAATCATGAATTGAATCATGAATCATGAATTGAATCATGAATCATGAATCATGAATTGAATCATGAATCATGAATCGAATCAGGAATCATGAATCATGAATTGAATCATGAATCTTGAATCATGAATCATAAATTGATTCATGAGTTATGAATTGAATCATGAATTGAATCATGAATCATTAATCATGAATTAAATCATGAATCATGAATCATGAATTGAATCATAAATCATGAATCATGAATCATGAATTGAATCATGAATTGAATCATGAATTTAATCACTAATCATGAATCATGAATCGAATCATGAATCATGAATTGAATCATGAATCAAGAATCATAAATCGAATCATGAATCATGAAATGAATCAGGAATCGAATCATGAATTGAATCATGAATCATGAATTGAATTATAAATCATGAAATGAATCATGACTTGAATCATGAATCATGAATCATGAATCGAATCATGAATCATGAATCGAATCATGAATCATGAATCGAATCATGAATCTTGAATTGAATCATAATTTGAATCATGAATCATGAATCTTGAATTGAATCATGAATCATGAGTCATGAATTGAATTTATGAATCATGAATCATAAATCGAATCATGAATCATAAATTGAATGAGGAATCGAATCATGAATTGAATCATGAATCATTTATTGAATCATGAATCATAAATCATGAATCATGAATTGAATCATGAATCATGAATCGAATCATGAATCATGAATCATGAATCATGAATCATGATTTGAATCATGAATCATGAATCATAAATTGATTCATGAATCATGAATTGAATCATGAATTGAATCATGAATCATGAATTGAATCATGAATCATGAATCGAATCATAAATCATGAATTGAATCATGAATCATGAATCATGAATTGAATCATTAATCATGAATTGAATCATGAATCATGAATTGAATCATGAATCATGAATCGAATCATGAATCATGAATCAAGATTCATGAATAGAATCATGAATCATGAATTGAATTATGAATCTTGAATCATGAATCATGAATCGAATCATGAATCATGAATTGAATCATGAATCATGAATCATGAATTGAATCATGAATCAAGATTCATGAATCGAATCATGAATCATGAATTGAATTATGAATCTTGAATCATGAATCATGAATTGAATCATGAATCATGAATCGAATCATGAATCATGAATCATGAATTGAATCATGAATCATGAATCATGAATTGAATCATGAATCTTGAATCATGAATCATGAATTGAATCATGAATCATGAATCGAATCATGAATCATGAATCATGAATAGAATCATGAATCATGAATCAAGAATCATGAATCATGAATCGAATCATGAATCATGAATTAAATCATGAATCATGAATCATGAATCATTAATTGAATCATGAATCATTAATCATGAATTGAATCATGAATCATGAATCATGAATCATGAATCATGAATCGAATCATGAATCATGAATCGAATCATGAATCATGAATTAAATCATAAATTGAATCATGAATCGAATCATGAATCATGAAATGAATCATGAATCGAATCATGAATCATGAATCGAATCATGAATCATGAATCGAATCATGAATCTTGAATTGAATCATGAATCGAATCATAAATCATGAATCATGAATTGAATCATGAATTGAATCATGAATCAAATCATGAATCATGAAATGAATCATAAATTATGAATCATGAATCATGAATTGAATCATGAATCATGAATTATGAATCATGAATTGAATCATGAATCATGAATCATGAATTGAATCATGAATCATGAATCGAATCATGAATCTTGAATTGTATCATGAATTGAATCATTAATCATGAATCATGAGTCAAATCATGAATCATGAATCATGAATTGAATCATGAATTGAATCATGAATCTTGAATTGAATCATGAATCATGAATCATGAATCGAATAATGAATCATGATTTGAATCATGAATCATGAATCATGAATCATGAATCATGAATCATGAATTGAATCATGAATCATGAATCATGAATCGAATCATAAATCATGAATTGAATCATGAATCATGAATCATGAATTGAATCATGAATCATGAATTGAATCATGAATCATGAATCATGAATTGAATCATGAATCATGAATCCAATCATGAATCATGAATCAAGATTCATGAATCGAATCATGAATCATGAATCGAATCATAAATCATGAATTGAATCATGAATCATGAATCATGAATTGAATCATGAATCATGAATCGAATTATGAATCATGAATCAAGATTCATGAATCGAATCATGAATCATGAATTGAATTATGAATCTTGAATCATGAATCATGAATTAAATCATGAATCATGAATCGAATCATGAATCATGAATCATGAATTGAATCATGAATCATGAATCATGAATTGAATCATGAATCAAGATTCAAGAATCGAATCATGAATCATGAATTGAATTATGAATCTTGAATCATGAATCATGAATTGAATCATGAATCGAATCATGAATCATGAATTGAATCATGAATCATGAATCATGAATTGAATCATGAATCTTGAATCATGAATCATGAATTGAATCATGAATCATGAATCGAATCATGAATCATGAATCATGAATAGAATCATGAATCATGAATCAAGAATCATGAATCGAATCATGAATCATGAATTAAATCATGAATCATGAATCATGAATCATTAATTGAATCATGAATCATGAATCATGAATTGAATCATGAATCATGAATCATGAATCATGAATCATGAATCGAATCATGAATCATGAATCGAATCATGAATCATGAATTAAATCATAAATTGAATCATGAATCGAATCATGAATCATGAAATGAATCATGAATCGAATCATGAATCATGAATCGAATCATGAATCTTGAATTGAATCATGAATCGAATCATGAATCATGAATCATGAATTGAATCATGAATTGAATCATGAATCAAATCATGAATCATGAAATGAATCATAAATTATGAATCATGAATCATGAATTGAATCATGAATCATGAATTATGAATCATGAATTGAATCATGAATCATGAATCATGAATTGAATCATGAATCATGAATCGAATCATGAATCTTGAATTGTATCATGAATTGAATCATTAATCATGAATCATGAGTCAAATCATGAATCATGAATCATGAATTGAATCATGAATTGAATCATGAATCATGAATCTTGAATTAAATCATGAATCATGAATCATGAATTGAATAATGAATCATGATTTGAATCATGAATCATGAATCATGAATCATGAATCATGAATCATGAATCGAATCATGAATTGAATCATGAATCATGAATCTTGAATTGAATCATGAATCATGAATCATGAATCGAATAATGAATCATGATTTGAATCATGAATCATGAATCATGAATCATGAATCGAATCATGAATTATGAATCATGAATTGAATCTTGAATAATGAATCATGAATGGAATCATGAATCAAGAATCATGAATGGAATCATGAATCATGAATGGAATCATGAAGCATGAATCGAATCATGAATCATGAATCATGAATCGAATCATGAATCATGAATTGAATCATCATTTGAATCATGAATCATGAATCATAAATCATGAATCATGAAACATAAATTGATTCATGAATCATTAATTGAATCATGAATTGAATCTTGAATCATGAATCATGAATCATGAATCATGAATTGAATCATGAATCATGACTCATGAATTGAATCATGAATCATGAATCAAATCATGAATCATGAATTGAATCATGAATCATGAGTCAAGAATTGAATCATGAATCATGAATTGAATCATGAATAATGAATCATGAATTGAATCATGAATCATGAATCATGAATTGAATCATGAATCATGAATCATGAATCGAATCATGAATCATGAATTGAATCATGAATTGAATCATGAATCATTAATCATGAATTGAATCATGAATCATGAATCGAATCATGAATCATGAATTGAATCATGAATTGAATCATGAATCATTAATCATGAATTGAATCATGAATCATGAATCATGAATCGAATCATGAATCATGAATTGAATCATGAATCATGAATTGAATCATGAATCATGAATCAAGAATCATGAATCATGAATTGAATCATGAATAATGAATCATGAATTGAATCATGAATTATGAATCATGAATTTAATTATGAATCATGGATAGAATCATGAATCATGAATTGAATCATGAATTGAATCATGAATTGAATCATTAATCATGAAACATGAATCATGAATTGAATCATAATTTGAATCATGGATAGAATCATGAATCATGAATTGAATCATGAATTGAATCATGAATTGAATCATTAATCATGAAACATGAATCATGAATTGAATCATAATTTGAATCATGAATCATGAATTGAATCATGGATGTAATCATGAATTGAATCATGAATCATGAATTGAATCATGAATCATGAATCATGAATTGAATTTATGAATCCTGAATCATAAATCGAATCATGAATCATGAATTGAATCAGGAATCGAATCATGAATTGAATCATGAATCATGAATCATGAATTGAATTTATGAATCATGAATCATAAATCGAATCATGAATCATGAATTGAATCAGGAATCGAATCATGAATTGAATCATGAATCATGAATTGAATCATGAATCATAAATCATGAATCATGAATTGAATCATGAATCATGAATCATGAATTGAATCATGAATCATGAATTGAATCATGAATCATGAATCATGAATCGAATCATGAATCATGAATTGAATCATGAATCATGAATTGAATCATGAATCATGAATCAAGAATCATGAATTGAATCATGAATCATGAATCGAATCATGAATCATGAATTGAATCATGAATTGAATCATGAATCATTAATCATGAATTGAATCATGAATCATGAATCATGAATCGAATCATGAATCATGAATTGAATCATGAATCATGAATTGAATCATGAATCATGAATCAAGAATCATGAATCATGAATTGAATCATGAATAATGAATCATGAATTGAATCATGAATTATGAATCATGAATTTAATTATGAATCATGGATAGAATCATGAATCATGAATTGAATCATGAATTGAATCATGAATTGAATCATTAATCATGAAACATGAATCATGAATTGAATCATAATTTGAATCATGGATAGAATCATGAATCATGAATTGAATCATGAATTGAATCATGAATTGAATCATTAATCATGAAACATGAATCATGAATTGAATCATAATTTGAATCATGGATAGAATCATGAATCATGAATTGAATCATGAATTGAATCATGAATTGAATCATTAATCATGAAACATGAATCATGAATTGAATCATAATTTGAATCATGAATCATGAATTGAATCATGGATGTAATCATGAATTGAATCATGAATCATGAATTGAATCATGAATCATGAATCATGAATTGAATTTATGAATCCTGAATCATAAATCGAATCATGAATCATGAATTGAATCAGGAATCGAATCATGAATTGAATCATGAATCATGAATCATGAATTGAATTTATGAATCATGAATCATAAATCGAATCATGAATCATGAATTGAATCAGGAATCGAATCATGAATTGAATCATGAATCATGAATTGAATCATGAATCATAAATCATGAATCATGAATTGAATCATGAATCATGAATCATGAATTGAATCATGAATCATGAATTGAATCATGAATCATGAATCATGAATCGAATCATGAATCATGAATTGAATCATGAATCATGAATTGAATCATGAATCATGAATCAAGAATCATGAATTGAATCATGAATCATGAATCGAATCATGAATCATGAATTGAATCATGAATTGAATCATGAATCATTAATCATGAATTGAATCATGAATCATGAATCATGAATCGAATCATGAATCATGAATTGAATCATGAATCATGAATTGAATCATGAATCATGAATCAAGAATCATGAATCATGAATTGAATCATGAATAATGAATCATGAATTGAATCATGAATTATGAATCATGAATTTAATTATGAATCATGGATAGAATCATGAATCATGAATTGAATCATGAATTGAATCATGAATTGAATCATTAATCATGAAACATGAATCATGAATTGAATCATAATTTGAATCATGGATAGAATCATGAATCATGAATTGAATCATGAATTGAATCATGAATTGAATCATTAATCATGAAACATGAATCATGAATTGAATCATAATTTGAATCATGAATCATGAATTGAATCATGGATGTAATCATGAATTGAATCATGAATCATGAATTGAATCATGAATCATGAATCATGAATTGAATTTATGAATCCTGAATCATAAATCGAATCATGAATCATGAATTGAATCAGGAATCGAATCATTAATTGAATCATGAATCATGAATCATGAATTGAATTTATGAATCATGAATCATAAATCGAATCATGAATCATGAATTGAATCAGGAATCGAATCATGAATTGAATCATGAATCATGAATTGAATCATGAATCATAAATCATGAATCATGAATTGAATCATGAATCATGAATCATGAATTGAATCATGAATCATGAATTGAATCATGAATCATGAATCATGAATCGAATCATGAATCATGAATTGAATCATGAATCATGAATTGAATCATGAATCATGAATCAAGAATCATGAATCGAATCATGAATCATGAATTGAATCATGAATAATGAATCATGAATTGAATCATGAATTATGAATCATGAATTTAATTATGAATCATGGATAGAGTCATGAATCATGAATTGAATCATGAATTGAATCATGAATTGAATCATTAATCATGAACATGAATCATGAATTGAATCATAATTTGAATCATGAATCATGAATTGAATCATGGATGTAATCATGAATTGAATCATGAATCATGAATTGAATCATGAATCATGAATCATGAATTGAATTTATGAATCCTGAATCATAAATCGAATCATGAATCATGAATTGAATCAGGAATCGAATCATGAATTGAATCATGAATCATGAATCATGAATTGAATTTATGAATCATGAATCATAAATCGAATCATGAATCATGAATTGAATCAGGAATCGAATCATGAATTGAATCATGAATCATGAATTGAATCATGAATCATAAATCATGAATCATGAATTGAATCATGAATCATGAATTGAATCATGAATCATAAATCATGAATCATGAATTGAATCATGAATTGAATCATGAATCATGAATTGAATCATGAATCGAATCATGAATTGAATCATGAATCATGAATTGAATCATGAATCATAAATCATGAATCATGAATTGAATCATGAATCATGAATCATGAATCATGAATCATGAATCATAAATTGATTCATGAATCATGACTTGAATCATGAATTGAATCATGAATCATTAATCATGAATAAAATCATGAATCATGAATCATGAATCATGAATTGAATCATAAATCATGAATCATGAATCATAAATTGATTCATGAATCATGAATTGAATCATGAATTGAATCATTAATCATTATTTATGAAATAAATCATGAATCATGAATCATTAATCATAAAATAAATCATGAATCATGAATCATGAATTGAATCATGAATCATGAATCATGAATTATGAATTGAATCATGAATCATGAATCATGAATCATAAATTGATACATCAATCATGACTTGAATCATGAATTGAATCATGAATCATTAATCATGAATAAAATCATGAATCATGAATCATGAATTGAATCATTAATCATGAATCATGAATCATAAATTGATTCATGAATCATGAATTGAATCATGAATTGAATCATGAATCATTAATCATGAAATAAATCATGAATCATGAATCATGAATCATTAATCATAAAATAAATCATGAATCATGAATCATGAATCATGAATTGAATCATGAATCATGAATCGTGAATCGAATCATAAATCATGAATTGAATCATGAATCATGAATCATGAATTGAATCATGAATCATGAATTGAATCATGAATAATGAATCATGAATTGAATCATGAATCTTGAATCATGAATCATGAATTGAATCATGAATCATAAATCATGAATCATGAATTGAATCATGAATCATGAATTGAATCATGAATCTTGAATCATGAATCATAAATTGATTCATGAGTTATGAATTGAATCATGAATAGAATCATGAGTCATTGATCATGAATTAAATCATGAATCATGAATCATGAATCATGAATTGAATCATAAATCATGAATCATGAATCATGAATTGAATCATGAATTGAATCATGAATTTAATCACTAATCATGAATCATGAATCGAATCATGAATCATGAATTGAATCATGAATCAAGAATCATAAATCGAATCATGAATCATGAAATGAATCAGTAATCGAATCATGAATTGAATCATGAATCATGAATTGAATTATAAATCATGAAATGAATCATGACTTGAATCATGAATCATGAATCATGAATCGAATCATGAATCATGAATCGAATCATGAATCATGAATCGAATCATGAATCTTGAATTGAATCATAATTTGAATCATGAATCATGAATCTTGAATTGAATCATGAATCATGAGTCATGAATTGAATTTATGAATCATGAATCATGAATTGAATCATGAATCATGAATCATGAATTGAATCATGAATCAAGATTCATGAATCGAATCATGAATCATGAATTGAATTATGAATCTTGAATCATGAATCATGAATCGAATCATGAATCATGAATCATGAATTGAATCATGAATCATGAATCATGAATTGAATCATGAATCTTGAATCATGAATCATGAATTGAATCATGAATCATGAATCGAATCATGAATCATGAATCATGAATAGAATCATGAATCATGAATCAAATCAGGAATCGAATCATGAATTGAATCATGAATCATGAATCATGAATTGAATTTATGAATCATGAATCATAAATCGAATCATGAATCATGAATTGAATCAGGAATCGAATCATGAATTGAATCATGAATCATGAATTGAATCATGAATCATAAATCATGAATCATGAATTGAATCATGAATCATGAATCATGAATTGAATCATGAATCATGAATTGAATCATGAATCATGAATCATGAATCGAATCATGAATCATGAATTGAATCATGAATCATGAATTGAATCATGAATCATGAATCAAGAATCATGAATCGAATCATGAATCATGAATTGAATCATGAATAATGAATCATGAATTGAATCATGAATTATGAATCATGAATTTAATTATGAATCATGGATAGAGTCATGAATCATGAATTGAATCATGAATTGAATCATGAATTGAATCATTAATCATGAAACATGAATCATGAATTGAATCATAATTTGAATCATGAATCATGAATTGAATCATGGATGTAATCATGAATTGAATCATGAATCATGAATTGAATCATGAATCATGAATCATGAATTGAATTTATGAATCCTGAATCATAAATCGAATCATGAATCATGAATTGAATCAGGAATCGAATCATGAATTGAATCATGAATCATGAATCATGAATTGAATTTATGATCATGAATCATAAATCGAATCATGAATCATGAATTGAATCAGAATCGAATCATGAATTGAATCATGAATCATGAATTGAATCATGAATCATAAATCATGAATCATGAATTGAATCATGAATCATGAATTGAATCATGAATCATAAATCATGAATCATGAATTGAATCATGAATTGAATCATGAATCATGAATTGAATCATGAATCGAATCATGAATTGAATCATGAGTCATGAATTGAATCATGAATCATAAATCATGAATCATGAATTGAATCATGAATCATGAATCATGAATCATGAATCATGAATCATAAATTGATTCATGAATCATGACTTGAATCATGAATTGAATCATGAATCATTAATCATGAATAAAATCATGAATCATGAATCATGAATCATGAATTGAATCATAAATCATGAATCATGAATCATAAATTGATTCATGAATCATGAATTGAATCATGAATTGAATCATTAATCATTATTCATGAAATAAATCATGAATCATGAATCATTAATCATAAAATAAATCATGAATCATGAATCATGAATTGAATCATGATTGAATCATGAATCATGAATCATGAATCATGAATTGAATCATGAATCATGAATCATGAATCATAAATTGATACATCAATCATGACTTGAATCATGAATTGAATCATGAATCATTAATCATGAATAAAATCATGAATCATGAATCATGAATCATGAATTGAATCATAAATCATGAATCATGAATCATAAATTGATTCATGAATCATGAATTGAATCATGAATTGAATCATGAATCATTAATCATGAAATAAATCATGAATCATGAATCATGAATCATTAATCATAAAATAAATCATGAATCATGAATCTTGAATCATGAATTGAATCATGAATCATGAATCGTGAATCGAATCATAAATCATGAATTGAATCATGAATCATGAATCATGAATTGAATCATGAATCATGAATTGAATCATGAATAATGAATCATGAATTGAATCATGAATTGAATCATGAATCATGAATCATGAATCGAATCATGAATCATGAATCAAGATTCATGAATCGAATCATGAATCATGAATTGAATCATGAATCTTGAATCATGAATCATGAATTGAATCATGAATCATAAATCATGAATCATGATTGAATCATGAATCATGAATTGAATCATGAATCTTGAATCATGAATCATAAATTGATTCATGAGTTATGAATTGAATCATGAATAGAATCATGAATCATTGATCATGAATTAAATCATGAATCATGAATCATGAATCATGAATTGAATCATAAATCATGAATCATGAATCATGAATTGAATCATGAATTGAATCATGAATTTAATCACTAATCATGAATCATGAATCGAATCATGAATCATGAATTGAATCATGAATCAAGAATCATAAATCGAATCATGAATCATGAAATGAATCAGGAATCGAATCATGAATTGAATCATGAATCATGAATTGAATTATAAATCATGAAATGAATCATGACTTGAATCATGAATCATGAATCATGAATCGAATCATGAATCATGAATCGAATCATGAATCATGAATCGAATCATGAATCTTGAATTGAATCATAATTTGAATCATGAATCATGAATCTTGAATTGAATCATGAATCATGAGTCATGAATTGAATTTATGAATCATGAATCATGAATTGAATCATGAATCATGAATCATGAATTGAATCATGAATCAAGATTCATGAATCGAATCATGAATCATGAATTGAATTATGAATCTTGAATCATGAATCATGAATCGAATCATGAATCATGAATCATGAATTGAATCATGAATCATGAATCATGAATTGAATCATGAATCTTGAATCATGAATCATGAATTGAATCATGAATCATGAATCGAATCATGAATCATGAATCATGAATAGAATCATGAATCATGAATCAAGAATCATGAATCATGAATCGAATCCTGAATCATGAATTAAATCATGAATCATGAATCATGAATCATTAATTGAATCATGAATCATGAATCATGAATTGAATCATGAATCATGAATCATGAATCATGAATCGAATCATGAATCATGAATCGAATCATGAATCATGAATTAAATCATAAATTGAATCATGAATCGAATCATGAATCATGAAATGAATCATGAATCGAATCATGAATCATGAATCGAATCATGAATCTTGAATTGAATCATGAATCGAATCATGAATCATGAATTGAATCATGAATCGAATCATGAATCATGAATTGAATCATGAATTGAATCATGAATCAAATCATGAATCATGAAATGAATCATAAATTATGAATCATGAATCATGAATTGAATCATGAATCATGAATTATGAATCATGAATTGAATCATGAATCATGAATTGAATCATGAATCATGAATCGAATCATGAATCTTGAATTGTATCATGAATTGAATCATTAATCATGATCATGAGTCAAATCATGAATCATGAATCATGAATTGAATCATGAATTGAATCATGAATCATGAATCTTGAATTAAATCATGAATCATGAATCATGAATTGAATAATGAATCATGATTTGAATCATGAATCATGAATCATGAATCATGAATCATGAATCATGAATCGAATCATGAATTGAATCACGAATCATGAATCTTGAATTGAATCATGAATCATGAATCATGAATCGAATAATGAATCATGATTTGAATCATGAATCATGAATCATGAATCATGAATCGAATCATGAATTATGAATCATGAATTGAATCTTGAATAATGAATCATGAATCGAATCATGAATCAAGAATCATGAATGGAATCATGAATCATGAATGGAATCATGAAGCATGAATCGAATCATGAATCATGAATCATGAATCGAATCATGAATCATGAATTGAATCATCATTTGAATCATGAATCATGAATCATAAATCATGAATCATGAAACATAAATTGATTCATGAATCATTAATTGAATCATGAATTGAATCTTGAATCATGAATCATGAATCATGAATCATGAATTGAATCATGAATCATGCCTCATGAATTGAATCATGAATCATGAATCAAATCATGAATCATGAATTGAATCATGAATAATGAATCATGAATTGAATCATGAATCATGAATCATTAATTGAATCATGAATCATGAATCATGAATCGAATCATGAATCATGAATTGAATCATGAATTGAATCATGAATCATTAATCATGAATTGAATCATGAATCATGAATCATGAATCGAATCATGAATCATGAATTGAATCATGAATCATGAATTGAATCATGAATCATGAATCAAGAATCATGAATCGAATCATGAATCATGAATTGAATCATGAATAATGAATCATGAATTGAATCATGAATTATGAATCATGAATTTAATTATGAATCATGGATAGAATCATGAATCATGAATTGAATCATGAATTGAATCATGAATTGAATCATGAATTTAATCACTAATCATGAATCATGAATCGAATCATGAATCATGAATTGAATCATGAATCAAGAATCATAAATCGAATCATGAATCATGAAATGAATCAGGAATCGAATCATGAATTGAATCATGAATCATGAATTGAATTATAAATCATGAAATGAATCATGACTTGAATCATGAATCATGAATCATGAATCGAATCATGAATCATGAATCGAATCATGAATCATGAATCGAATCATGAATCTTGAATTGAATCATAATTTGAATCATGAATCATGAATCTTGAATTGAATCATGAATCATGAGTCATGAATTGAATTTATGAATCATGAATCATGAATTGAATCATGAATCATGAATCATGAATTGAATCATGAATCAAGATTCATGAATCGAATCATGAATCATGAATTGAATTATGAATCTTGAATCATGAATCATGAATTGAATCATGAATCATGAATCGAATCATGAATCATGAATCATGAATTGAATCATGAATCATGAATCATGAATTGAATCATGAATCTTGAATCATGAATCATGAATTGAATCATGAATCATGAATCGAATCATGAATCATGAATCATGAATAGAATCATGAATCATGAATCAAGAATCATGAATCATGAATCGAATCATGAATCATGAATTAAATCATGAATCATGAATCATGAATCATTAATTGAATCATGAATCATGAATCATGAATTGAATCATGAATCATGAATCATGAATCATGAATCGAATCATGAATCATGAATCGAATCATGAATCATGAATTAAATCATAAATTGAATCATGAATTGAATCATGAATCATGAAATGAATCATGAATCGAATCATGAATCATGAATCGAATCATGAATCTTGAATTGAATCATGAATCGAATCATGAATCATGAATTGAATCATGAATCGAATCATGAATCATGAATTGAATCATGAATTGAATCATGAATCAAATCATGAATCATGAAATGAATCATAAATTATGAATCATGAATCATGAATTGAATCATGAATCATGAATTATGAATCATGAATTGAATCATGAATCATGAATCATGAATTGAATCATGAATCATGAATCGAATCATGAATCTTGAATTGTATCATGAATTGAATCATTAATCATGAATCATGAGTCAAATCATGAATCATGAATCATGAATTGAATCATGAATTGAATCATGAATCATGAATCTTGAATTAAATCATGAATCATGAATCATGAATTGAATAATGAATCATGATTTGAATCATGAATCATGAATCATGAATCATGAATCATGAATCATGAATCGAATCATGAATTGAATCACGAATCATGAATCTTGAATTGAATCATGAATCATGAATCATGAATCGAATAATGAATCATGATTTGAATCATGAATCATGAATCATGAATCATGAATCGAATCATGAATTATGAATCATGAATTGAATCTTGAATAATGAATCATGAATCGAATCATGAATCAAGAATCATGAATGGAATCATGAATCATGAATGGAATCATGAAGCATGAATCGAATCATGAATCATGAATCATGAATCGAATCATGAATCATGAATTGAATCATCATTTGAATCATGAATCATGAATCATAAATCATGAATCATGAAACATAAATTGATTCATGAATCATTAATTGAATCATGAATTGAATCTTGAATCATGAATCATGAATCATGAATCATGAATTGAATCATGAATCATGACTCATGAATTGAATCATGAATCATGAATCAAATCATGAATCATGAATTGAATCATGAATAATGAATCATGAATTGAATCATGAATCATGAATCATTAATTGAATCATGAATCATGAATCATGAATCGAATCATGAATCATGAATTGAATCATGAATTGAATCATGAATCATTAATCATGAATTGAATCATGAATCATGAATCATGAATCGAATCATGAATCATGAATTGAATCATGAATCATGAATTGAATCATGAATCATGAATCAAGAATCATGAATCGAATCATGAATCATGAATTGAATCATGAATAATGAATCATGAATTGAATCATGAATTATGAATCATGAATTTAATTATGAATCATGGATAGAATCATGAATCATGAATTGAATCATGAATTGAATCATGAATTGAATCATTAATCATGAAACATGAATCATGAATTGAATCATAATTTGAATCATGAATCATGAATTGAATCATGGATGTAATCATGAATTGAATCATGAATCATGAATTGAATCATGAATCATGAATCATGAATTGAATTTATGAATCCTGAATCATAAATCGAATCATGAATCATGAATTGAATCAGGAATCGAATCATGAATTGAATCATGAATCATGAATCATGAATTGAATTTATGAATCATGAATCATAAATCGAATCATGAATCATGAATTGAATCAGGAATCGAATCATGAATTGAATCATGAATCATGAATTGAATCATGAATCATAAATCATGAATCATGAATTGAATCATGAATCATGAATCATGAATTGAATCATGAATCATGAATCATGAATCATGAATCGAATCATGAATCATGAATCGAATCATGAATCATGAATTAATCATAAATTGAATCATGAATCGAATCATGAATCATGAAATGAATCATGAATCGAATCATGAATCATGAATCGAATCATGAATCTTGAATTGAATCATGAATCGAATCATGAATCATGAATTGAATCATGAATCGAATCATGAATCATGAATTGAATCATGAATTGAATCATGAATCAAATCATGAATCATGAAATGAATCATAAATTATGAATCATGAATCATGAATTGAATCATGAATCATGAATTATGAATCATGAATTGAATCATGAATCATGAATCATGAGTCAAATCATGAATCATGAATCATGAATTGAATCATGAATTGAATCATGAATCATGAATCTTGAATTAAATCATGAATCATGAATCATGAATTGAATAATGAATCATGATTTGAATCATGAATCATGAATCATGAATCATGAATCATGAATCATGAATCGAATCATGAATTGAATCATGAATCATGAATCTTGAATTGAATCATGAATCATGAATCATGAATCGAATAATGAATCATGATTTGAATCATGAATCATGAATCATGAATCATGAATCGAATCATGAATTATGAATCATGAATTGAATCTTGAATAATGAATCATGAATCGAATCATGAATCAAGAATCATGAATGGAATCATGAATCATGAATGGAATCATGAAGCATGAATCGAATCATGAATCATGAATCATGAATCGAATCATGAATCATGAATTGAATCATCATTTGAATCATGAATCATGAATCATAAATCATGAATCATGAAACATAAATTGATTCATGAATCATTAATTGAATCATGAATTGAATCTTGAATCATGAATCATGAATCATGAATTGAATCATGAATCATGACTCATGAATTGAATCATGAATCATGAATCAAATCATGAATCATGAATTGAATCATGAATCATGAGTCAAGAATTGAATCATGAATCATGAATTTAATCATGAATAATGAATCATGAATTGAATCATGAATCATGAATCATGAATTGAATCATGAATCATGAATCATGAATCGAATCATGAATCATGAATTGAATCATGAATTGAATCATGAATCATGAATCATGAATTGAATCATGAATCATGAATCATGAATCGAATCATGAATCATGAATTGAATCATGAATCATTAATCATGAATTGAATCATGAATCATGAATCATGAATCGAATCATGAATCATGAATTGAATCATGAATCATGAATCAAGAATCATGAATCGAATCATGAATCATGAATTGAATCATGAATAATGAATCATGAATTGAATCATGAATTATGAATCATGAATTTAATTATGAATCATGGATAGAATCATGAATCATGAATTGAATCATGAATTGAATCATGAATTGAATCATTAATCATGAAACATGAATCATGAATTGAATCATAATTTGAATCATGAATCATGAATTGAATCATGGATGTAATCATGAATTGAATCATGAATCATGAATTGAATCATGAATCATGAATCATGAATTGAATTTATGAATCCTGAATCATAAATCGAATCATGATCATGAATTGAATCAGGAATCGAATCATGAATTGAATCATGAATCATGAATCATGAATTGAATTTATGATCATGAATCATAAATCGAATCATGAATCATGAATTGAATCAGGAATCGAATCATGAATTGAATCATGAATCATGAATTGAATCATGAATCATAAATCATGAATCATGAATTGAATCATGAATCATGAATCATGAATTGAATCATGAATCATGAATTGAATCATGAATCGAATCATGAATTGAATCATGAATCATGAATTGAATCATGAATCATAAATCATGAATCATGAATTGAATCATGAATTGAATCATGAATCATGAATTGAATCATGAATCGAATCATGAATTGAATCATGAATCATGAAAATTGAATCATGAATCATAAATCATGAATCATGAATTGAATCATGAATCATGAATCATGAATTGAATCATGAATCATGAATCATAAATTGATTCATGAATCATGAATTGAATCATGAATCATAAATCATGAATCATGAATTGAATCATGAATCATGAATCATGAATTGAATCATGAATCATGAATCATGAATCATAAATTGATTCATGAATCATGACTTGAATCATGAATTGAATCATGAATCATTAATCATGAATAAAATCATGAATCATGAATCATGAATCATGAATCATGAATTGAATCATAAATCATGAATCATGAATTGAATCATGAATTGAATCATGAATCATGAATTGAATCATGAATCGAATCATGAATTGAATCATGAATCATGAATTGAATTATGAATCATAAATCATGAATCATGAATTGAATCATGAATCATGAATCATGAATTGAATCATGAATCATGAATCATGAATCATAAATTGAATCATGAATCATGAATCATGAATCATGAATTGAATCATGAATCATGAATCATGAATTGAATCATGAATCATGAATCATGAATCATAAATTGATTCATGAATCATGACTTGAATCATGAATTGAATAATGAATCATTAATCATGAATAAAATCATGAATCATGAATCATGAATCATGAATTGAATCATAAATCATGAATCATGAATCATAAACTGATTCATGAATCATGAATTGAATCATGAATTGAATCATGAATCATTATTCATGAAATAAATCATGAATCATGAATCATGAATCATTAATCATAAAATAAATCATGAATCATGAATCATGAATCATAAATTGAATCATGAATCATGAATCATGAATCATGAATCATAAATTGATACATCAATCATGACTTGAATCATGAATTGAATCATGAATCATTAATCATGAATAAAATCATGAATCATGAATCATGAATCATGAATTGAATCATAAATCATGAATCATGAATCATAAATTGATTCATGAATCATGAATTGAATCATGAATTGAATCATGAATCATTAATCATGAAATAAATCATGAATCATGAATCATGAATCATTAATCATAAAATAAATCATGAATCATGAATCATGAATTGAATCATGAATCATGAATCGAATCATAAATCATGAATTGAATCATGAATCATGAATCATGAATTGAATCATGAATCATGAATTGAATCATGAATAATGAATCATGAATTGAATCATGAATTGAATCATGAATCATGAATCATGAATCGAATCATGAATCATGAATCAAGATTCATGAATCTAATCATGAATCATGAATTGAATCATGAATCTTGAATCATGAATCATGAATTGAATCATGAATCATAAATCATGAATCATGAATTGAATCATGAATCATGAATTGAATCATGAATCTTGAATCATGAATCATGAATTGAATCATGAATCATAAATCATGAATCATGAATTGAATCATGAATCATGAATTGAATCATGAATCATGAATCATGAATTGAATCATGAATCATGAATCGAATCAGGAATCATGAATCATGAATTGAATCATGAATCTTGAATCATGAATCATAAATTGATTCATGAGTTATGAATTGAATCATGAATCATTAATCATGAATTAAATCATAAATCATGAATCATGAATTGAATCATAAATCAA